>NC_137913.1:15905042-15965042 GCF_963457725.1 Sprattus sprattus | reverse complement strand
CTATTGAACGGAAAGACAGATTTTAATTTAAAAAAAAATGTACCACACAGTTGAGTTATCTGGGGACTATTTGCTTCGTCTTTTTCTCAAATTAAAGATTCAAACCTCATGCTATATCAAATTAGCTCAATACACAAACATGCATATCGATTTCTTTCCCACACACAAAAGTACATATAACATATCTCAGTGACATGCAAATGACACAAATGAGCTTTGAATTCCAACTAAAAGATTCAACTAGCCCACCAGTGCCATCTCTGTAGACAGCTAGTCAGTCAAAGCTCTCCCTGCTCACATTACAGCACTGCTCAAGCCAACTCTTCAGAGTAGTAAGGCTATGCCTCTGCCACTCATGCAGTCTCTTTCTCAGAGCTCCCTTTTCTCTTTGTGACTGAGGCATGAGAACCACAAAGATTCAGCTTTTTTCCATTTTAAAATCAAAGCTACCGTTGATATATTTTCTTCAAGGTTGTTAAAGTTATGAAGGAACATAGACACTCCACGACCTACTGAGAATGATCCCACGAGCTGAAGAACACCGGTCTAGTCCTAAAGTAGTTCTCAACATGGACAACATGTGTTGTGTGTTGAGAAAGTCCAATGCCGTACTAAGTAATTTTTTTCTATGCCCAAAAATGACAGTTTTGTTCTGCCACGGTTACTGTTAAGTGTGTGTTCAAGTTATCCTCCACAGGATTGTATCATTGCTTCTGTAGCAAATCTCACCCCGATAAGACGTGATGTCAACATATGCCCATAAATGGTTGTTGCATTGTCTCTACCGTCACCATATTATTAACACATTAAGTGCCACAAGGGCACTCGTGCCATGATCTAACCAAATCCAGTCTTCCTTGTAAATGTTTTCATGATGTCAAGCGAAGCACAGTGAACCAACACCCTGACTCGTGCTTTTGATCAGCACAGACTTTTACTTTCTTGTTGCCTACGCATTCCCCCCCCACCCCCCCGTCCAATAGCTCAGGCCCACGGGCGTGTGCACAGCGGTGCCCTCTCCCCTGCCACCGATGGAGGTGTTTATCAAATGTTCCTGTCGGCTCCCGGGGCACATTGCCATGGCTTTGGCCCTGACATCTGGAGCCACGGATGCTAAGTGTGATGGATGGGGGCGGCAGTGTGTGCAAACAAAGCTCCTCACAATCTGTCACACGCACTTCAACGCATCATCCGTCTCGCATTTACCCAGCCCCGACCACGGAGGCATTGTTGTCGTGGTCAAGGGATTCCGCACTTAATGACTTAAGACCCCCCCCCCATCCCCACTCCCAACCCTCCGCCCTGTTGTTTTGCTTCTGATTTTTTTGATGAAGTCTCCTATGACATGTTTATGCAAACAGTCGTATCAGCTGGATTGTGCGAGCTCACTCTCTCTCTCTTTCTATTCCTCCGTGCTGAGCTCCCTCTTTGTCTCCATAAAATCGTACCTTTGCTCTCTTTTGAAAAGCCGTTAAACCCCCCCCCCCCGACACACACACCCTCTCTGCCACCACCTCTTTTCTAAAAATAGATCTGGAGCAGACAAAAACCTGATAACCTTTTCCCAGGGGTGACATGTGGCAGCTGAGATGGTAAGGGCACTGTCTCTTTCACTATTCTTTGTTAGAGGGGCTGACATGATTTTTTTCCCATTACATTTACTTTGGGGAGTCTGGAATCAGACAGTGGGTGGATATCACCCAGAAGAGGAAACACAATAAAGGCTTCATAGCTCTCTTGGAGAGGGAATTCCATGGTAAGTGACCATAAGTTAAAACCTGAAAGGCAAGGGCCTCTCTCGGGCAGAGGCGTGGCAACCATGGTTAAACTTCTTGAAGAAATGAAATCAAACTAAACTTTAAAACCAACATTACTGGCTGAAATGTTTGTTGAGTTTGGAGAACACATTTAAAAAAATCTATGAACGGTTGATAAATCATCATCATACTTTATACATTATACATAAATCCCCCCTCTTCAGCTAGAATTGAGAAGTGACCAAATAGGTAACTTAACTCCATTCAATATCATACGCTGCACAATGCACATAGAATGTAAAAATAATTGTATGAAAAAGGTCTAATGTGCCTGTTTAGGATGTTACTATGTGTCACCTATGACACTAATTAGCCAGCATGACGCCCACAAGCCTTGGCACAGTTCAGGATGACCCCAAAGTTGCCAATGGACGTTACAAAGCTGGCAGAGATTGTCCGCCTACTGGTGCCATGGCAACAGGACACGGTTCCAAATAAACAGTGACATCGTTGTTATTCCGGTCATGGCAGGTGTGAGCTGGCCAATCCGGAGTGGGGGAGGCCTGGTTCCGCGGAACCCATCGGGGAGACAGCCAGACTCTTTAATTACTCCATTTCAAAACCGGCGAAATCTGTATATTTCCAATTACCATGATTAGAAAACAGCTCCCCTCGCACCCAGCTGCATCCCACTTCCAAGCACTGGCTGCCGACGGCCATCAGCGTGAGTGAGGCCGGGAGGGGAGACAGATGGTGAGTTGCTTCACACATGGCTGTGGTTCACATCTGATAGGACGTGGTGGCCAGAGCGGTAGTGAGGTGTGAGGAAGGGGTGTAGTGGTGGGGGAGATGCTGTGAGCTGATAGTTCCTTCCATCCTTGGAGATCTTTCCTACTTCTCATACACTCAAAAAAATGAAAACTGGGTATTGTTTGCTAGAAATAAAAGAACCATGGTGTAAGAAATAAAACAGATTAATTACAGAGATGTAGATAGTTGTTTTAAGTTTATCCAAATTAAATATCAGGGAATTTGGAGGAGTTTAATTCATTTCTATTGAATAAACACATATCAAATGAGTTGAAGCAATTAAACTTCTCGCGCATGCTCACTTAACATTAACGCACACATTTTCGGTGACATCGTCATCAGTCAAAGCCAATCGGAAGCTCTCTTTGCCAGCCGCCAAAAAGAAGAAGAAGCACTGTCTGGTCATGCCGCAAAGACGTTGGAAAACTGAGCTGAAAGTACGTTGAGAACTTGAAGTGAAAAACGAAACTAGCTGGTGAGTAACATACATCTTTTGTCATCCGTGAGTAGAATACGTGGCTGGTGCTAAGTAGATCTAATTTTGTTCGAAACTATCGAAAGTTCGACCAGTGAGTATATTTGAATGATAAGTATTTCGTGTGATTTAGTAGTCACATGTGCAGGTGGCTAACCGTGACCACTCTGCTAAAACGAAGTTCTGCCCTGTCTATGGTTCTGCCTGTATTTGTTTTAGGGCTATAACCCCCAAAAGGTTAATTTAACAGATGATTTTGTGTCGGTGATATTACATGTTCAGTTGGGTTAATCAGGCATGCCTGGTAGTGTTGTCAGCATGCCCTCTCGATAGCAACGAGATCAAGCGGAGAAAACACTTTAGCTAATTGACTTTAGCCTATACCTACGGCTTGCAGGGGCACCCATTAGCCTAGAAAGTAGTCTGTATTTCGCGCCATACAGTTCTAGTTAGCTACATACAGTAACAAAGACGTGCAGTTAATTTCTGGATTAGAAACTTTTTAGAAATCCTGAAAATACTTTTTTCAATGTGTATGATGCGTTCTCAACTTTAAAACATTGTGCTCTCTGTGCAGTAACTTAATTTCCATTAAGTCATGATTCACATGACAGGATAGGCTCTGCCAGAGAATGCTGACTTTCCCTCCATTGACTAAGTAGGCCTACTGGGGATATTTTGAAATACAGTATGCGCGTGTGTATTGAGGCCCTGTGTTGAACTCAAAGGAGAAGCAAAGGCACTGCTTATTGTGAGTGAGGGGAGGTGAACAGCATTAGATTAATCTTTTTTTATCCATAATATTTTGCCTTTGAGCAAAATAACTCCTCTTTCTCACTCTGCATTTATACTAGTTACATTATCGCATAACCTATTGACATTCATTGTTCATTTGTGTCCCACTCCCTACCCCTTTCAGATTTTACCAGTGTTGCCTAAACAGCAAAACCATGCCTGGCATTCTGTCCACTCCTCATGTGGTAAATTGAGTTTGTCAATGTTGTTTTGTTTTGTTTTGAATTATGGTTTTGGAGATTGTTTTGACAACTGTATTTTGGTAACAAAGCATGCAAAGTTGTCAGCTTAGCCTGAAGCACAGGATGTGTGGATGAACTGTGCTTATAAACTGTTGTTGTGCTTCTTTTTTTTTTTCTTTTTTTTTAGATTTTCTTTTAAGCATTCGTATGTGGCACTGTAAGGAATGCGGCGCACTACAGTCTAGCAGGTACAAATTGCGCACAAAGCTCCAAAGTGTTGGGTGTTCTGAAGTAAGCATAAATTCTATGAAGAACAAACGCCAAGGCCAGGATCATGCTGCGTCAAACATTAAGAAACCCAGAAAAGCTGAGGTTAATTTCTGTCCTCAACATCCAAAAGGAGAATCATCTGACAGTTTAGAGATGGAACGAATTGCGCTTTTGACAGAGATCAAAAAACAAAACAATGACAAAGTAATCAGAGAGAAGATGGAGAGAACTTTTTCATACACAAGGCAGGAAGTAGTCCAGGAGAAGCCAATGGTGGCAGAGTTTAAAACAAGATGGCCAGCTCTCTTTACTGTCAGTGAAGTATGTTGTATTTTAATTTTTCCTACAGAACAGTTTACAGGAAATGTTTTGGGATTTGAATACTCAGTTTGGTTCTTTTTGTTTCCTTTTTCTCTTTTACAGATCAATAATGAGTTTGCTCGTATCACAACAGTCCCACTGGAATTCAAATTTCTCAACATGGTAGACAAGTACTCAGACAGCTTGATGAAGATGTTCCGCAGCAAAGGGGGAGTCCCCGGCCAAGCCATTAGAACCATCATGCGACCCATTTCACAGGTTGTCAGTCAGTCGCATCGTATTGAATTTATTTAGTTAGTTAGTTTTGTGCATACATTTTTTGTTATGCTAATGTTAAAATGTATCTATTGGTTGTTCTGTCCCTGTGCTTCCAACAGAACAACAGCATTGATGTCCGAAGGGAGTGCATCCTCAAAGCACTGTGTGTCTACTTGAATGAGGACCCAAAACAGCTAGTCAAGGAATACCTTGTAAGCATCTGTTTGCTTTTTGACATTTGCTCACACACACAGTTCACTTTCTCTCACACATACAAAAGTGAACACCCAACACATATTTGCAAATATTCTATCTTTTCATGGGATACAGCTTTACAAATGAGACTTTGATGCAACTTCACGGAGTCATTGGATGGACTGGCCAAGTACTATACCCATTTGAGCACATGGGGGCATCCTTAAGAGGATGGTAGAGGAGCAAAATGTACACATTCTGACATTCACCAGCTCTGTGATGTCATTATGAAGGAGTGCGCGAGGAGTCAAGTAGAAACCTGTGCAGCTCTGGTGAATTTCATAGCCCATAGAAGTTAAGGCAGTGCATAATAATGGTGCTCACACTAAATATTGACAGTTTGGGCACAATTAGGACATGTTCGCTGTGGGGTGCTCTTTTATTGCTAGCTGTTTAGATGTCAATGGCTGTTTGTTGAGCTATTTTCAGAGGACACTATATCTATACTGCTATACAATCTGTGCAGTGACTAAGTTGTATCAAAGTTTCATTTCTATAGTGTTGTCCAATGAAAAGATATAGTTGAAAAAAATGTGAGGGGTGTACTCACTATGTGTTTTACACACAACTTAGCACAGGTTAACACAACACATACACGCATTTACCTTAGCTAACACTTGCCTTGGCTTATATTCGAACACTTTAATGTTTTCTGTAACGTCACTTCCATTGTTTTCACAGAAACATAGACCTGAACTGATGCGGATGACTGTTAATGCAAATAAGAGACTGAAACATCAACATGTACATCAGATATTGTTGAAAATAAATTTAGACTATGGTGGTGCATATTACACTATGATGGGCTGCTGTAGTCTAGGCAATGAGTGGGAAACATTGTAGTTCTATAAATAAGTAATAGTTTGTATTGGTGTTTCATAGGACTGTGATGGCTTGACTGCAGAAACAGAAATGGAACAGACAGTTATGGGGATCTACGTCGTTCGCCATGAAGGACATGAACCATCAGATGAGCCGGAGGACATCGGGGTCATCATTGAAGGAGTTGAAGCCATCAGCTCTGTGAGGAGTGTGGCTGTGGCAGTGGCAATGTTATTTGGGTTAATATATGCACTGAACCTCTCATACCCTAGTGGATTTAAAAGTACATTTGAGGTTATACAAAAAGTGTTCTTCAACTTGGATGGTCAGAGGCTATCACCAAAGGTACAAGCCCTGAAAAACAAATTGTTTGAGTAGGTGACCATTGATCCGTGAACATCTTAGTCAGTGTTCATCTTTTGATTATTTTTGACGCACGCACACACACTCACTCACACACAAACTCACACACACATATACAAACACACACACATACGAACGCACGCACACGCATGCACACGCACGCACAGACACACACACACACACACTCACTCACACACAAACTCACACACAAACAGGGTCCACTCTCACACACATACGAGCTGTTGCATTACCAGAGGGCGGCTGGACCGGGCGGCTGCACTGGGAACCGGTCTACAGCTGCACCTCTGCCCCCATACACACACACACACATACGAACACACACACACATACGAACACACACACACACACACACATACGAACACACACACACACGCATACGAACGCACGCACGCACGCACACGCATGCACACGCACGCACAGACACACACACACACACACTCACTCCAACACAAACTCTCACACAAACAGTGTCCACTCTCACACACATACGAGCTGTTGCATTACCAGAGGGCGGCCAGCTTTGTTCACCCGCTGCTCACACTTGCTACACAGGGCACCCCTCAGGACACTTCTTCCATTCATCACACAACCTTACGAGGGATTCCACCCCCCTACACACACACACAGGAACTAATAGTAGCCTGCAAGTTCTTTGTTTTCATGCTTTGCAGTGACTTGTATCTTGTTCGTACTTAAAACGGCAAATGTGTTTGCTTTTTGAAAGCCATTGTCAGGGCCCATTTTGTTTTTGTATGAGGTCTTACCATTTTATTTTCTGATGTGCACACTGGGAACACAGAAAATGCGCCTTTTAAATCTTTAAAAAAAATTAGGGTAGTGTGCCTCTCTTAAACGTAAAAATTGTTTCTAATTTCTTTATCAGGGTGTACTTACGAAACATTTTGTCATGAAAAGCTGTACAAATTTCTTAATTTGATATTTTTCGTTGTACTCTGACACCCAGTGACACCCAGTGCTCTTTGGTCTTACAGTTTTATTTTCTGTGTTAAAAGGCTAAAATAAAAACTGAAAAGAGATAATTCAGTAATAACTGTGTTCTGAGTAATAACTGTGTTCTGATATGGGGAAATAAGTGTCAACTTTCTTAGGGGGTCTCCAACCTTTTTTTTCCCTCTTACAGCTTTAACAAAATCAACATGGACACTTTTACATCAGTGTAACTGATAGTCCCTAAGATAAATGTTACATCCTTTGTCAGTTTACACTTACAGAGCAGTGAAAAAAACACTTCTGATATGAAGTAATTTCAATTTGTGCCTATTTTAATTTTTCATAGTTATAACCAAATCTGGTGTGCAAAATGTGTGAACGTCATATTCTTGGGGCAAACATTTGTGTTCCCAAATCCCATTTATCTGCCTTAGGTTCAAATGGCATGATTCAAATGTGTGGAAATAGGTGTCATAGTTTATGTAAGTCTGAATCACATACTTGAAATCAATTGATTCAACAAGACTTTGTAGTTTTTAAGTAAACTACTCATAATACTTTAAATGAAAATGTTTACTCATTGGTTGAACATAAATTTTACTTTAATAGGCGTCGTACTTTATGTAAGTCTGAATAACATACTTGAAATCAATTGATTCAACAAGACTTGGTAGTTTTTAAGTAAACTACTCCTAATACTTTAAATAAAGATAATGTTTTCTCATTGGTTGAACATAAATTCTACTCTTTGGTCCTATTTACCTGCCTTAAGGTCAAATGGCATGATTCAAATGTGTGGAAATAGGTGTCATAGTTTATTTAAGTTACCCCAACAAATCATTTTTTTGAGTGTAGTAGTGCATCTGCATCCAGACGAAGTGTGTTTTGATTTTAATGTATTACTTCAACATGTTTCTCAAAGAGGCAAAGTATTGCTTTCCCTCTCTCTCTCTCTCTCTCCTAATCTATGTCCTTTCCTTGAAGTGAGATAATTTTTTATGTTCTCTTCTATTGTCAGTCAGCAATTGCTTGGTTATTGCTGACCCATTTTGTTTGTTGTTTAATAATACTATGACATTCCATAAATACCTGCATAACAACAACAGAGTAAACAATATCTGTTTTGTCAGAACTGGTCATTTGTGACTTTAGCCTCCTTTCCATGAACTATATTCTACTCACAGGTTCTACCTCAAGATGGGTTGCAAATCAAGGATCGAGACTCTGATAATGTAAGCCGTGATCAGGATCCATTTTTAACCATGGACTTAGAGAGCCGCATATTCACCACTTTCAAAATATTGTGAGAGATTGAGAGTGGTAGGACACGCAGCTGTGTGTAAACAGCCTTATCTTTCATCACAACAGAGATAATTTGCCTCATTCTCGAAAATGTTCTTACGTGTCTTCTTAAATATCTTCTTCCGAACTTCGAAAGACCAACATAAGAAAAGATCTCTGCAGGATTCATGAACGCCTGGAAATGGGTTCTTATACAGCCAAAATGTTCTCAGCTGTGCTCCTGCGAATGAGGATTCTTAAATTGAACGCGCGTTCTTGTACACCTGGATTTGCATACATACACACCCCGCCAGCTCCTTATAAGGGCATGCAACTGAAGACACGCGTGCACAATCCACAGACTCCACAGGCAACACGAAAAGCAACTTCAGACTGATCAAAATCATGTCAAAGCGGAAAGCGAGCACCGGTGCAGAGGTGAAGGTACTGTTGCAGAATGTAGATATGATCTATTCCATTATTGCTTTATCCACGCGATTGAGTTAAGAGCTTATTTATTTATTCACTTACATTTGCAGTGTTCGTGTAGTGCTTTTCTTTATTTTAGGACATTACGATGCCTCATAGAATCATGACTATAAATGTGAAACCCAATTGTTAATGATAGAAATATTTCGTATTTATTATCATTATAATTATTTAAATCCGATAATGTCTGTAAAATTGATACACAATCACCATTGATTCGTCACAAATCCAGCCCTTAAGAAAATTCTGTCCGCTTTACGACTGCCATTAAGCGTTCTTAAATTCTGGTCTATGTTAGGAACGAATCCAAGATGAGAAAACTTTCATGAATGCCAGATTTGTCTCAAAAACCTTGTAAGTGGAGTTCAAAAGAAATGTCTTCCTAACTTGTTCTTAACTGCAATCGATAATGAGGCCCAATGCATTAAGTTTTACTTTGCTGTCTATGACTCAAGGATAATAGATGGCTATAGACCACAAAGGCTGATTCCATTCTTAAACCAATGTTTAAAATCAGTTGAACACAGTATCAACTATGAAACATGATCATTTCACATTTCCTTTACACCTCTAAGAATAAAAAGACACTCAATTGAGTTTATTGCAAAAAGTGCTTACTTTTTCACAGGTCATTCATAAACCAAAAAGTTAAATCCAACAATATTCCATCAGTCAGACACCTGCCTTCCATAAACTAGTTTTGTTGGAGCTAGTCAAGGTTTCTTCCAAGAATAGCGTCGCACAGGATTTTGTGACAGCCGATTTCCAACTTTCGGCATATTCCACGGACACAACCTGTTACAAGTTGTTCTGGTGACTAATTCAGAGGCTACAGTGCTGATACTGGGTTTACCAGCATGTTAGACCGAATTGGTTCAGGGGTCGAGTGCCAGGCTGCTGTACGATCTCAGTATAACCGTTTGATCCAGTGCAGAGGCTGGGCAGCAATCCACCGCTGTATAATATAATATAACGGTTCTGCTGCAGCATGTCTATCCCAGTCGATTAGCCAGATACCTCAAGACTTAAATTACAGCTTTTCGGTTTGAAACTAATCCTTACAGGATTACACATTCAAATGAGTCTAAAGATAATGATCTAAAGTAACAAATATAAAAGAAACATATGAAACATTCAGAGAACATAAACATACCTGGCTGCTCAGAAGCAGATGACTACACACAAAGACTGCAGGAGCCTCTGGCTTCAGAATACTCCCAGTCCTTTGACTATCTTCCCCTTAAATACCCATTTCATTTAGCCCTACATCTGGTATAATAATGAATCACATGAACTCCGGTGTTTATGATAGGAATCACACTGTCACGCCAGCGCTGAGCCCCTGCTCCTGCCACGCCCCCTCCTGACTCACCTGCCTCAGTCACCCTCCCAATCTCCTGATTGCTTTATTACCCGCATCTGTCACTCCCTCCTCCACTATATAAACTCCTCACTCCCTTCACTCCCTGTCTGGCCTCTTTGATAAATGGACTAAACTCCCTTAAGCAACAAGTTCCTTGCCACGTCTCCTGCGATCGTCCCGGCTCCATCTCTTCTGTCTTTGCGTGTTAATCTAGTTTGACTTTGTTTGTTCTTTGGACATTTATCTTCTGAGCGTCATCTCCTGTTTCACACTTGTTTTCTCGTTTATTCCCCTGTTTCGCTGTTCCCTTGCTGTTTCTGAATAAACCCTGTGAAATCCCATCACTGAGCCCTGACGTCCCTGACACACAAAGTCAAACAGACAAATAGAGGGTGTTGACACCTAAAGAGGGGGCTTGTTCCCTCAAGAGGGGGGTTACCTACAACCCACAGAGACCAAAATGCTCATGTTTTTAAGGTCTGTTGAGAGTAATCTTTTCCGCTGCAGGACTGAGATCACTGTACCACTCAGACAGAGACCATTCAAATGAACCAAAACATGACAAAGAAATCATCTTCTAATGCAGTATCACACTAAGTACTCTTAAATCCATTTTCCTGCCCCTAGTTTAACCCTTGCATGGAAAAGCACAGGCAGAAAACCTAGAGACAAGTGACAAAGATAAGAACACAAGGTCTGAGAAAGTAGACTAAATTGAACAATGCAGTTCTGGAATGTTGTTAGAAGCACAATCTAACAACAACTAGCCCACACCTAATGTAGTTGAACTACCAGCAAGCTACTGCAAAATGGAGTTAAACTACTAGTTTAGTTACATGTATTTCACTACTCCCCAGCACTGTCTTAGAGATATGAACCTATGAAATGTGGCACATATCTGAGCTGAAATAAACAAAAATATAAAATAGTTAAAAAAGTTTTCACTCCCTCTCAGCCCACACACACTGAGCCATTTCATCAGTTGGGTAACATGGCACATTTTTGAACATAGAAAAAAATAGAAAAATCTGCAGCTGATTCATTAATACATTCATATTTTATTTACCTGATAAATCCATCCCAGGCTTTGAATTTGTAGCGGATGCATCAGGGCTCTTTTGATCTCTTCCACTGATAGTTGAAAGGAAGTTGCTTTGAAAGGGATGAGCATGCAGCCATTCACCATTTAGTCCTGATGAGTGTCACTTACAGTTACCAGATGGACCAGATTATTCTGCCCTTTCCTCTCCTTTGGCAGGAGCAAATCATTAACTGGGAGGTCCGGGAGGAGGTCCAATCCCCTTCGTCAGAACCATTCACCCGGACTAGTTAGACTACTTATTGTACAGTTGAGCTCAATGCTTCTCGCCATACTGCAGTGGCATGTGGAGGGTGGAGGGTGTCTTTGACGTGGGCTTGAAAACGAACTGTTTGGGAACGTATTAGGCGTAAAACTAAAGTTGATGGTAGACAATGATATTGAAGCCTCTTTGTGGCTAAAGATAATATACATTTACACTTAAGCTAATTAATTGTCATATTCCATAGCAATATCCCTCTGCTAGATATTTACATTTTAAAGGGGAATCTATTTTTCAGTAGTACCATCCGGTATTAGCTTGTTTTAAATAAAAAAAATGTTTTACCCCTATGAAACTTCAGAAATATAGTCAATTTCTTTTTGATCTGCAATAGGAAGTGAAGACATTCCTAACCTCACAAATCTGTTGCATATTATACGACCTTTTAACAATCCATTAGACAGCCACAGGTACAATGTTTACATCTGATTTTGCAGCCTAACTCCAGCAAGTTGTGGGAAAGACAGGTTGTGTCTAATTTTATACTCAGATTTTGCTTATGGCCTTTACTTCCGTTGCCCTGTTTTTGGCTCCGGTGAGCCTGTTCTGGAGTTTTCCCTTTAAGAAGAGCAGACCTCTTCTGGCATGCAAAAAGCACTTATATCCTAAAAGCCGAGAGCAATGTCCAAATTTGCTGCGACTTTTCAGCGAGTGATGGGACTGTCAAGTACAGCCACCCGCCTCGCGATGCCTGTGACTCAGACAGGTCACATATGCCTGTGCTTCCTCTCAGAACCCATTTGGTTTACACAATGCTGGAGCATCGTCTATGCAAGAAACGTGAAATGACCAATTCAGTCTCAAATATGGAAAGCTACACATTTCCCTTTTACATAAGAATATGCACTATTTCAGTGATCAAAGGTCTTTCAAGAAAGTTAAATGAAATACATAAATATGAAAGCTTTCCTTCTGCAGTGAAGAGAACCTATTGACAAAAGCAGAAGCAACCCACTGAAAAAAAAAAAAAAAAAAAAGAATCATGTATTTCATTTTCGGTGTTTTGTCGATATATTCCAGTAGATGAACCATGAACCACAATGTCTTTAAAATGGCTTTGCTTCCACTACACCATGTGAGTGTTTCATCATTACAGGACTTTTTTTTTCATCACAGGAAAGACCTCAGTGAAGTGAAAGTATGGAGTGACACGAGGAAATTGCTTGTTTACAGTCACTGAACAGCGCCTCAGGACACAAAACGTGCTGGTGTGTGAGTCATTACATTCCCCCATTGTTTCGTATTTACTTTTCAACCTCGTGTTGATAAAAGAAGCGAGGACACCGGTACGGAACAGACCGGGAATCGCACGGACGAGAATTGCGCACTAAATAGCTCGTCTCGTTCGTTTCATCTCCCGAAAGCGCCGAGCAGGTGTATGAAAAAAGCACAAGCCCTCGGCATTTTCTCATCCAAATCCAATTTAACGTAGTTTCTTCCTCTTCCCTCTTCTTCTTCTTCTTCTTCTCTCTCTAACATGAAAGGATACCTGTGCCTGTGCAGTGCCACGGGAGAGGCCAGGGTGTTAATTAAGTCCCTATCTCAAACTTTTGTTAATTTTAATAGTTTTACAAGGATCAGCGTGGCAGCTGTGGCAGGTGTAATTTCACGGATTAGCCCCGGCACAGGCAGCTCTTCCCGGGCCCCTCCGGCTCCTCTTTGAAGATAACTTTTTCCCATTATCCTAACAATGACACGTGGGATGCAACTCAATTCGTGCCGAGGCAGCGAACATGAGGACACCGGCACTCTTACTTAAGGCAAGTCAGGGCCAAGACACAGGGAGAGAAAGAGAGAGAGAGAGAGCGAGAAAAGCAAGGTTTGTCTGATTCTTTCCTTCTCCTCTTCTTCTTCTTTCTTTTGCTCAGAAGTAAAAGACACATGCTTATGCACCTTTTTCTTCCTGGGCGGTAAAGCAGTTAACAACCGCCTTTCCTGGCATGCATTTTTATCTGCCTGCCACCCACCCGCTCCACTGCTCCCCAGCACCCCGCACCCCAACCCTCCCACCAACACCCCCTCGCCAGTGCAGGGCTGTGACAAGCCCTTCAGACGGCTGGAAATGGTTTGGCTTTGATGTGGAATTGGAGCCCGTGGAACTGTCTAGTGTGTGATTAGCGTGGAGGGAGAGCATAAGGGTAGAGAGCGAGAGAGAGAGAGAGAGAGAGAGAGAGAGAGAGAGAGAGAGAGAATGAGAGAGCAAGGGGTGGATGCCCTTGGAACTTACCTCATTCCCTCTGTAGGCAGATGAATGGAGAGTGATCTGGCAGCGAGGAGCGTTTTCTCCAGACCTGGTCAGATGCTGGGCATGTTCAGGTGTTGGTGAGATGGAGTTCAAAAACGGCTTTCCTAGGTGTCCTGCAACTGAAAGGAAAATAATCATCAGGCAAAACAAAGGCACTCTCCGATTGTCAGCAGATCTGTTCACATCTCTAATGGCCCAGTTATGTAACAGCTACATTTACATTTCTCACAGGAAAATTCTCAACATCTGCTGTCCTCCTCAACTGTTATGATAACCATGGTCATCACATTACAACTGATTTGGTAATGAAGTACACGCCTTAAAAAATAATACTGTTTTAGAGTGTACCTGTCTGCAACCGATTGCCATGACTTGTTTTGCATTGTGGCATGTCTGTTCACTACTTTCCTAAATGGAGCATAGCACATTATAAACATTGTGCAGAAATATATGAAAAAAAAAAAAATTGTAGCTGCCTACAATTTGATTTACGTCACCACATTACCAAGCTAGTTGGTATGACTCTATTTACAATTTTGCATTAGCGTATCCGTTTCTAAACTCAATTTCACTTTTCACATGATCGGTTCCAAATCTGCTCTCTGTTTGTTAATCTGTCTACTCAGCATTTTATCAGCAGCTCATTGGTGTATTGCAGTGTCATTAAGATCATCAATGGATCTAGCATTTGGTGAATGATGGTTTAGTTAGAAGGACATCACCGATCAACCCCCATCCCAAACCATAGAAAATATTCTGTGTACCACTAAAGGTACACCAACAAGCCACATACTTCCTTTCTGTTTAAAATCTCCATGAAATCATACAGGCCAAAGAATGTCTTTAAAAAGTAAAAACAACTTTATTTTGGATACCTTCAGGTGTGTCAGATGAAAGGCAGCGCCAGGCAAGTTGATGCAAAATTAATTTGGTTCCATCCATGAAGAGCAGAGCAAAGCAGAGAGGAGGACGAGCCAATTAAAGGCTGGCACTGTCAGTCGCAGGGACACACACTGGGTGAGTGCGTGAGCGCGCATGTGTGTGTGTGTGTGTGTGTGTGTGTGTGTGTGAGAGAGAGAGAGAGAGAGAAGGGGAACACAGGTTTAAGTTCTAAATTGCCTCTACTGCGTCTGAGGTGAGGTGGCAGCACCTCTCCACTCAGCACACCTCCAGTCTCCCTGACTCTGACTCTGGCTCTGGCTCTCTCTCTGGCTCTGTTTAATCAGCACTACCGACTGCCTGCTGCAAGCCCTCCACATCACACCCAGTTTATTTCCCAACAATAGGTCTCACCCAGAGAGCTGAGACCTGACTGTGTCCAACCCAAATCTGGCCTAGGTTTGGCCTGGGTGAGGAACAGACGCCTTATTCAGCAGCGGTCTGAGATACCAGGTCGCTAAATGAAGCTGTATATCTAGGGTCGCAGCAGTGCCAGACTGGACCAGTCTCAGTCTTGTGTCACCCTACTGGATTAGTAGTTCGGCTATGGCCTTTACTGGACAGAACTATCCACAGAACAGTATCTGCCTTTCACTGGCTTCTGTTTCAATGGATATGACGCTGGGGATGTCCCCTGAGGATGTCCCCTTGGGATATGATGCTTTGGTGTGGTTGAAGTCTCCCTTTGTGTTTGCTCTATTCATGTTTGAGCTAATGATACAGCTAGTTATTCCCACGTTGTGTATCCTACCCCCAAACAGTCAACTGATGAGTCTGTAAATCAATTGAAAAGAGGACAAATAATAACCTAATCAACAAATTTGCATCCATAGTTCCTTGTAAATGCTGATAAAGTGTTTTACAAACTATGTGATTCTCTTAATGGCCGTATTTGTAGTACAATATAATTCAATTCAGCAAAATATGGTCTCCTATTTATAAAATGTGATTCACTGAACAGAAATGCTACTTGAACTCCTTATACATAATAATAATAATGCATTTGATTTGTTACGCACTCTTCATTCGAAACAACTTCAGAGTGCCAACATAGTATAAAACAAACTATAATAATAAAATAAAAATAAAATAAAACTAGTAAACATAAGCAGCATAATAGAAAACAGTGATTTATCACAAAGCCAAAAATGCCTTCCTGAATAAAAAATGTTTTAGTCCAGTTTTAAAAGAGTCCAGCGTCTGCGTTGCCCTTAGGAGGTAAGGGAGGCTGTGCCCTTAGGTGGTAAGGGAGGCTGTTCCATAAGTGTGGCACAGTAAAGGCCATTGGCAGTGGCATCTATACAAGTGGGGTTCTGGGGTTCAGGGCTGTGGTCATTGGAGTGGTGCATACTGCAACACACAGAGGCCTCTGGTGGGTCTTTGTAATGATCAGTAAAAACATCTACCTACTATTATAACTGTGCCTTCCTGTCCAATGTGTTAGAGAAGGTAGTTGCTTCTCAACTTCAGGACCATCTGAAACACAACAAAATTTCAGTCAGGATTTCGTTCAGCCCACAGCACTGAAACAGCTTTGCTCAGGGTGACAAATGACCTGCTGATGACAGCTGATGCAGGATCACCCTCACTCCTCATCCTCCTGGAACTGACGGCTGCATTTGACACAGTGGATCACGCTTTCCTCCTAGAGCGCCTCCAGACCACCAATGGACTAGCAATCTCTGCACTCAAGTGGTTTCAGTACTAGTTTCTGGCAGAACTGAATATGTCTCACTGGGAAGATGGGAAGAAGTCCAGATTGCTCCCTGTCTCCTGTGGTGTTCCGCAAGGGGTTGGTCCCCGGCCCCATCCTCTTCATTATTTACACGTCCCCCTCGGTCGTGCCATCAGCAGACATAAGATGTCTTTCCACTGTTATGCTGACGACACATAGCTTTACATCAAAACTTCCCCAAGCCACATGTCATGTCTCACCGCCTGTCTTGGGGAGATAAGGGCATGGATGAGCAACAACAGTAGCAAAAAAAGCCCTTCTTGTTGGCACTCCATACCAGGTTCAGTCATCCTCTATAACTCGTCTTACCTTCGGCGGCCAGGTCATACCCCTCTCCTCCACATTCACTAATCTCGGAGTTAGGTTTGACACTCACCTGACCTTTAATGACCATATGAAACACCTTTGCAAAACCTGCTTTTATAATCTTAAAAACATCGCCAAACTCCGCCTAACCTTAACCCTGTCAGATGCAGAGAAGCACGTCCACGGCTTTATCTCGTCAAGACTGGTCTATTGTAATTTGCTTTTCTCTGGTATCACTGGCAAGAACATCCAGAAGCTGCAATACATCCAAAACAGCGCTGCCAGGATCCTGATGAGTCCGGAAATATGAGCACGTAACACCGATATTACACTCACTACACTGGCTGCCTGTCTCTTTCCGGATTGACTTAATACTCACCCATACATGCATAAATGGGCATGCACCTCCCTACCTGCAAGAACGAATTACTCCCAAAACTTCCACCTGCACCATCAGATCTGCAAACAGCTCGCTCCTCCGCGTCCCCAACACCAAGCTCCGCACCATGGGCGACCGGGCCTTTTGCATGGCAGTGCCACGCTTATGGAACAGCCTCCTTGACTACGTAAGGGCAACGCAGACGCTGGACTCTTTTAAAACTGGACTAAAAACATTTTTATTCAGGAAGGTGTTTTTGATTTTGTGATAAATCACTGTTTTCTATTATGCTGCTTATGCTTACTAGTTTTATTTTAATTTTATTATTATAGTTTGTTTCTATTATGTTGGCACTCCATTCTTTCGAATGAAGAGTGCATAACAAATCAAATGCATTATTATTAATATTATTATTATTATGTATCAGGAGTTCAAGTAGCATCTCGGTTCAGTGAATCACATTTTATAAATAGGAGACCATATTTTGCTAAATTGAATTATATTGTACTACAAATACGGCCATTAAGAGAATCACATAGTTTGTAAAACAAAGTACCAGCATTTACAGGGAACTATTGAAGCAAATTTGTTGATTAGGTTATTATTTGTCCTCTTTTCAATTGATTTACAGACTCATCAGTTGACTGTTTGGGGGTAGGATACACAACGTGGGAATAACTGGCTGTATCATTAGCTCAAACATGAATAGAGCAAACACAAAGGGAGACTTCAACCACACCAAAGCATCATATCCTCAGGGGACATCCCCAGCGTCATATCCATTGATACAGAAGCTAGTGAAAGGCTGAGACCGTTCTGTGGATAGTTATGTCCAGTAAAGGCCATTGGTATAGATGCCACTGCCAATGGCCTTTACTGTGCCACGCTTGGTATAGATGCCACTGCCATGTTTAAGTTACCTTGTACCATGCAGCTCAACTTATTAAGACTTTAAGAGTAGAGACTTTAAGAGTTTAAGTAAATACTACATCGGTGAACCTCAAGGGCATTTCAAGGATCTGCTGGAAGAATGTTGAAATAATGTCATGATTTGACATGACAATGCACAATTAAATTAGCCTGGCCATTACTAGCCTGTGACTCCATTTCTTTCCATCTTTCAGTCTGGCAAAACCCAATGCATTTTTGTTTCCGAGATGGGCGGGTGCTTATCTTGAGGTTTAAAATCATTGGAGTTCCCTTAACCAATCAGCAACGTTTGGTAATGACGGGATTAAAGCATTCACTAACGGGACCATCTGGTAGATTAAACTCTTCCCAAAGCCAGTTAGGAGAAGAGCTACGACGTCCTTTCCAATCATAAAACTTACAAGACAATCCTCTTGTTCTCCTTTTAATTTTCTGATGTTCTCGAGAGTTGCGACAACTTCTCCGATAGCTTTTCGTGTCTCTTCCTCCGTGGCCATTTTTGCTATGCTGGTAAACTACAAACTCCGCTGGGCGAGTTTTGCGTCACAGCTCTGAACTGTTCGCTGATTGGTGCGGTTGTAGGGTGAAGCCAGGAAACGATGTTAAGCGGGTCTGGGCAAGACTACGTATGAGCTTGAAATCAAATCAGGCGGAAATACGTAGGCTGGTGTCACCAGGCTACAATAAAATGCCAAATGAATCAAAACAGGCATAGGCTTGTGATGACTTAAGAAATTATGTCAGAGATGAATTATAAGCCCTGTAGAACCTGATAATGTAATAATTTCCCAATAATGTAATAACTCCCGATAATGTAATACAAATTCCTTCATAAGTCCCTAAAACATGTAATAAAACCTGATAATGTAATAATACCCCGATAATGTAATAAAGTGCATTTCCCAATAATTTTGCAGAACCTGATAATGTAATAATTACCTGATATTGTAATAACTTTGGTTGGTGCTGTAGCATCAGGTCTCCAGTTTCAGAGGTCCAAACAGTGAAGCTGTCCAGAGACCTGCTGCTTCACTATTAGCAGATACAGTATATATTTTATATGATTGCGAATGCACAATTTTTACAATGGTGAAAGGGATATTCAGTGGTAATCAACTAATAGAGAAAAAATAAGAACATTTTGGTATGTTATAGACCGGCAGCTAATGGGCACATACTGTACCAGGCCAATCAAATCGTCTTTTGTCATTCGTCAGTCGCTCGGATTGGTTGTAGCGCCATTCCTATTGCGTGGCATTGCGTGCAGAGGCAACTTAACAGACAACCGTTAATCCCGCCCACACTGAAAATCGTGTTGTGCCAGACCCTTGTACAGCTTCTTGCTGTACAGGTTTGGCTTGCGAGGCTAAAGGCCTATACCATTGGGATCAAAATATGAGCAAAACAATAGTGGGTGGTTGTCTACACAGCATCACTACTTGGTCTGAATAACTGGTGTCCCAACATTTCAGCACTGACCAAAGTTTTTACAATATCAGGAATTTATTACATTATCAGGTTCTGCAAAATTGAGGCTATCCTGATAATGTAATAACTTCCAATTAATGTAACATTTTATTACATTATTGGTATGGCGATTGTTACATTATTGGGAAATGCACTTAATTACATTATTGGGATATTATTACATTATCAGGTTTTATTACATCTTTTAGGGACTTATGAGGGATTTTTTATTACATTATCAGGGTTATTACGTTATCAGGAAATTATTACATTATCAGGTTCTACAAGCCCTTATTACAGAGTATCAACTTATCTAAATACATTATCAATCATATGAAATAATACTAAACCGCAATTTTTTTTAGGTCTACAAAATTCCTTTCATCTTCACTAACATCTTTCTATTGAGACATGTTGATCATGAGGGTCCCGAATTGAAATATAAACAACCTTGTGTGCAACCATTGTTTTGATGTTGATGATGATGAGGATGATGATGATGATGGGTCAGGTAATCTGGGCCATCACCTGGCCTACCCACTGAATCCTGTTAGATGGAACCAAATCCAATGCAGGCAACCAACAGTGTTACATGCTGCTTCTGTAAAGCCTCCTGACAGACACTACAGCATTAAAAAAGAGGGGCTGAAATTGCTTCCATGTCTCCCTGAGCATTGTGACTACACACAGCTGTTTCTCAAATAAAAATGTAATACCATGCAAGAACCGTGTATGTGTGTGTGTGTGTGTGTGTGTGTGTGTGTGTGTGTGTGTGTGTGTGTATGTCTTTGTGTGTGTGTGGGTTTGTGTTTGCGTGTGTGACACCCTTTCCGTGGCAGAGTCCACATGTGTATCACTGAATCTGTAGACGTGCCAAACTTTTTATGCTTAAGGTTGCTGATCACATGATACTCAGCACCTGTACATAATGAATGCATTCTGTAAGCTGCCATTGCCTAAGAGGAATATGCATAAGACCAAAACGACGTGTTTCCAATGCCAGAATCAATGACCCTCTCATTCATCACTCACTTGTCTGAATAGGGGTGAGAAAGTGCAATCTATCAGCTAAGCCGGGTAAATGTTTAAAAGCCCATCAGTGGTTACAACTTTACAAAAGTGTGCGTGGACACCTCTCTTCACTGTCAACAAGAGACAAATGGCTTTTTTGAGACGGAGCCATTTGGAAAGAGTGTACAGCGCATATTTCAATTCGGGACACTCATGATAAAAAACAGGCATATGCAAGCAGAAGCAGTACAACTTCATTCCAGCTTTGGGATGACAGCATTTTTCTTCCGGGTGCTGATAAAGAGACTGGAACACAATTGGATGAAAGGAACCACAAAGAGAACACGGCGGGCGCCGCACGAAACACAAGCCCTTATCTTTCCCCCTCGTCCCTACCTGTCTCCATTCATGCAATTCCAAGGATCCACTTTCCTTAATGTTGACAAAGGAGGCAGGTGGAGTTATCGCCATGGTGCCAGGTGTTTCTGGGGGCGCGCGGGGGGGGGGGGGGGGGGGGGGCGTAATGGCTGCCTCTGTGCGCTTTGCCTCCGTGCCTCCATTTCTATACAGCAGATCTGATAAAGAGAAATATGATGACATCATCAGAATGTGTAGTACTCTATCAGACTCACACCTCCATTGGTGATTAACTCTATCACAGGAAGAAAAAAAACTTTTTGGTGTATGGAGATTGTTATCATTTCATATCAAAAAAATCTTTTTTTCCCCACATCAATGTGAAGGGAGAAGAGGCAAAGGGGAAAAAATAGGTCTGCTATGCGGGATTAGAGAGAATTTGTATTGATACATTAATAAAAGCTCTTTCATCGATGAAGGTACGTGTATTTACTATCCTCACAATGAATTTTGCATCACAATGATGGAACGTGTCAAATATAATAGTTAGCGATGAATAAACTGTTGGGATGCTACTAGTGAGTTGATGGTTGCGAAACACCACCACTGTGGTGTATGTCGATGTGCTCTGAGACAGTCATAACCTGAATGTTTGATTTTATCAACAATGTGATTTGCAATGTTGTTTTGTGTTGGTCTGTGTGAATGCAACTGAGAGTTATTATATAACACAACAACCAGTAGCCTAAATAATGACTATCCACATTCTTCCCATTCAAGTGCCCTCCCTTCTCATACCACAAGGTGGAAACAGACTGCAAACTCAGTAGACACATCACTATTAACTATTTCAACATATGAACACGTCCATGTTCACTGTGTTCTGGTGAAGACACTGGAACAAAAGTGTCCTCATTCTGCTGACATCACTGGTATAGGCCTCCCTCTTGTGCATCATTCTATTCCATGCCTATATTTAAAGACACAAAAACCCTAATCTCAAATCAATGCTAATTATCCATTAGTCTTAAAGTAGTCACTTGCACCAGCATAAGCCCTTGTTTGAACAAGGATTTTGGACTATGATGATGAGATAGTTGTACAAATATGAAAAACCACCTGGTAAACCCTAGCTGTAGTCAACCATAGGAGTCTGCAAAAATAGAATTGTTTTTGTATTAATTGTTCACGATAGATCGGATCGATCGGTTCATTTCCGCAATACTTAAACATAGCCTGACTGTTGCATTAAAGGCAATCATTTGGCCTTTTTTCCAGTGTTGTTTACAATTTGTTTAAAGTGATTCATTTTTATTGATATTGAAAAGTAATTGAACTGAATTGGATTGAATCGAATCGTTTGTTGCTGAGTCATAATCAAATCAAATCAGGGCATCTGTACGAATACCCATCACACCTAACACAGGGAAATCACATCACAAGCCCCCTAGGTGTGAACTCTCACTTTTAGGCAGCAATAAGGAGTTCTGTTGCAAAACTAGTAAGCTAATTACCTATAAGGCATGCAAAAACTTGTAAACACCACCAACAGCCCAGCTGACACTGATAGTTTGCCAACACACTAACTTGTGTCTTTTGGCAGTATAGCTGGCAATGCCATGCTGTGAAAGCTTTTCTTCCATTTTTGCAGGGTATTGCAGCCCGGTACACAGAGCTACATAGGGCATATCCTGGATGGCTAGTGGTAAAGACACAGGTGTTTAGCTGTCCTTCACATGACCATATGCTATAAAAATAAGATTTGAGGATGGTACCAAAACTATTTGCCTATGAAACCATACATCATAAAGTGTCATAGTGTTAATTTAAGACTATAGTGCATATCTGAGTATAGACCAACATTTAAACTTTTAAATCCTAATCAAACACCACTTTAGAGTCAGACAGAATGCACCTGCTGACAGTGATGGATGGCACAGTTTATTGATCACTGTATCAATAAGGGGGTGATACCAGTGCATTAGGCCTTCTCACACAGGGATTTCTGATACTGCTGATGGTGGAAAGGTCACTGTTTAGGGGGAACCTGTATGGACTGCCACGAGTAATTATGCATCAGTCGGCCATTTTCAAAGGTTGTGGAAAGTTTGCAAAAGTGCAACTTCACTGTAGGACCTGAATCTTTTGTTTTTTGTTCCATGGGCACTGTCTTCTAGAAGGTGCTTTTCTTTTGATTGGCTTTTGAAGGGGATAGTGCTTCTGAGATTGATTGTGGGCCATACTGTTTCATTATAGAAACTGTTGTAGGCTAATTTGCTATAACATTTGTAGATGCACACTTGCAAAACACAAACAGAGCTCCCCCCAAATTGATGATGATTTGATGAGGCTAGTTTTGCAATCTCATCTTCAATTTCATTGTAGTGCTTTTTCTTTTTCAATCTCATTTTAGCAGCCCCTGCAATACATACAACGACAGACTTTTACCAGACGTGGTGCTACACAGAATCATACCCAATGGAGCATATGTATTTAAAATATAAGGTTTAACATATGCCATCATTGCATTATTTATCTTCACCTAATTATGACATACAACTTTCGATGAGCAACACGTGAGATGTTTTCTGGAAAGTGTCAGAAAGTTTTCAGTTGAGGAATTATTAGTCAAAATATTCTTGCTCCTTCAAAACTTCTTCCATCTAAATGTTAATGTTAAATCACAAGTCTCGAGACATCCTTTCATCTCTCTCTCTCTCTCGCACACACTCTGACTGTTCATGTGTGTGCATGGTGGGGGTCATGCAGTTAATAATTCCTGCAGACAGGTATATGGGGGGGTTCCAACAGTTATGGAATCCCTACAGTCTTCCCCTGTTCTAAGGCAAATTCACACACTTAGCCGACTCCATTTATGTGGCCTGCTTTGAAGAAGGTTTGAGGGACATAATGAATAGCCAGCCAGCATTTACCAGGATTTGTAAGGTGGCATATGAAAAGGGATGACGATTACTCTTATCAAACTCATAGACCTTTCTAACGGGAGAACAGGCCATTTTAAGCAGAGACCAGATCTGATTTTAAGGATCTGCGCTGGAAATATTCAGAATGGGCGTATTTAATAATGTGACGTCATGAACGCAACGCATTTTGGGAATCCGTGGCACAAACAAGTCGGCGCGAGCATAGACATGTACACTCATAGATATATGGATGCTGGAAATTGGGCAACAGGTTGATGTCCCCGGACCAGTCGCTGTGCTCATAGGGATCAACTCCTTTGACTCCTTTGAGTTTTTCGATATACCTTGTCTTTGCGTCTTTATTTAATTTTAGTCTGTATGGCCCGACAATGTTTAATTTCTCTCGCTGCATTAGGTGTGATTTTGAAGTGCTTGAAGCCGCTAACTGACTGCTTACAGCTACTGTATGTTCAATACGTACTAGACCAGTTTGCTACTTGCTGCTTGGACTTCAATTGTTTTCAAGCAGCAAGCAGCGACCTGGCCAAACGTACCCACAATTCTATGCGTTTCATGACGTATATTAGCAATCCTTATTGTAAAACAAAGCATCAAATGGCATCGCCAGCTTGCCAACAAGACAATTAACCAATTATCTTGCCTAGGTTCTTTAGCCTTTTCTAGCCGTGTCAATTTCTGAATAATAAGCCCATGGTTGTAATGTTAGTTAGCAGCCTAGTAGCAACTTAAAGTTAGAAATCCAACCAGAGACACTGGTCAAACTGATTCAACTGCGCCCAGATTATTTAGCCGAAGTTGCTAAGAGTACACTCTTTGATTGAGCACAGGTAGCCTGTTTCCTAGTTAACAAAGCATTCTTTTCACCTTCAATCCTTTGCTCTTCCTTGTTCAGTCCTCCTCTCTCTTTTTGCTGATCATGTTTCTTTGTACAGTGGTGGTTTTATTACCTTACCTTTCACTTCTAAAAGCACTTAATTTCAAACTGTCGTCTTGACACACAACCGCTAACTTTGACTCGGATACGCACCTCCCTTCCACATGAAATGGCATTTCCTCTGTCATAGGTTACTCACTGCACTGACCTAATGTTGACAACTCACTGGAAATTGTCATTATATGTAGGCTTGTGTAGTGGCCGATATTTTAATTGTCTACTGTCTTCTACCAAAAAGCCTTGGTGTTTAGCTGGTGAATTTAAAGAAGGAGCTAAGCTAAATAGATTCAATTTTCAAGCTGGCCCATTTGTTGTGGGAACAGCTAATCAATTTGCCAGTTCTCATGTCAAATCGTGCGTTTCATTCTGTGAATATGGCCTCTACACATCGCAAAAGGTGGCATCAGCTAATAAAGCCCTATTGGTTGGCACTCAACTGATTTCTGATTCTGTGTGGGCCAAATGTAGAAAGATGATTTACATTGTCAACAGGGAAAAAAGGAAAAAAAACGTCTTGGTGAAAATATATCACTTGGCATTTTTAGAGCTATTGGTTTGAGGTAATTTATTCATAATTTGAGATGCTTTGGTTCCACAAGTTCCAGCAGATAGATCCCTTGACAGTAATGAAAAATGAACCCTCTCAGATAGCATCCACTAATGCCAAGCAATATGATTATTTAAACATTACCATTAACCTTAGTAATGTTGTTTGTCCTTGGAAGCTTTATCCCTGCCAACTATGAGTCTAATTCCAAAAGCTTTATTATTTTTACTTCACATGTTAATTATATGAAAGTGGCTTGTTATTAGGCAACTATTTAACATTATATAATATGTGGCATATAATAATTTGATGAAGGTTCTGTCAACAGAGAAGAGACACACTTGAATATGTCTTTTCATGTGGCAGCAGTTAGATACAAATGCAGACAGCGATAATGACATAAACACACTGAAGGCAGTCCAGGCATGTGTTCCTTGTAAACAGGACCAGAGCACTCTTTAAAATGTATGGTGTTAACCCGTTTAATACCGTTTTCACCAGACATGAAAACATCCAAGTCATGTGTCATTAGTAACCCTTCAAAATAATTAACCTTAGCCCAGTTTCCCGAACGCTAAAAAGGACTTGAAATCGGTCGTAAGAGGGATATTGCAGAGCGGTTTCCCGACGCCGCACTTACAGCAATAATGAGTCTTTGATGTCGCCAAAATCCACGTAGGCCGTTAAGATACGTCGTTATCGGGAAACGAGGCCCTTATCTATTTATTTTCATTGAAAAGTAGATGAAAAGGTTGGGTTTTTTTTAAATGAGGGGGTCACAATTGTGTCACTTTAAGTTGTTTACTCATTCTATGACCAAACTGAACAGAGTTGAGTAATTGCAAATACATGTTTCAATACTAGACACCCTAAAGATGATGTGAACCAAAATCTGTGTCTTATCTTTATGTGAACACACATCTAACCTGTTTGGGAGCTTTGATTCGGCCAACCTCTTCTCATGGTGCAACCAGGATGTAAACAGCTTTGACCATGTGACAATTTTTTCTAAACATGTGACACTGCACACTAGTAATTGAGATCCTTTATTATTTCAATATTTGGTGGATATATGCATTGATACATCATTCAGTAACATTTCAAGAGCCTTACAGCTGAAAACAGTCTTTACAGTCACTATTGTGACTGGAAGGATTAAAAGAGTTGCATTTCAAAAGGTCTTTGTAGTGTAAGAGCTTTGTGACCATTCATAGAAACAAATATACACTCCACTCGTGTTTTTCAATACTTTCATCCCCACGAGGCTCAAATACAGATTATTTGACACCCCCCACACCTTTTGTGTTATTTAGCTTGTGACTTCAAACAGTTGTGTCCCGTACAGTGAGTACCGTTTGATTCATCAGTATGAAGGCCAAGCTGTGTCCTGCTTGCCCACGTTTCCTGTCGCATGGCTGCAACCCTAACAGGGCTGGGATTAATGCACAGTGGCTGTTTTACATATTCAATAAAAGAGCTCTGGCACGAACCTGGCCTCATCCCTTTTGATTTACAAAGAGACAAAGTCATGCTGATGAATGACCTCATCTCTTCCTTTACATTCAAGCCCAGGTATTGAATTGAATCCCTTCTCGAATGGAGGGAAACACAGAGGAGAGGCATGGCTGAAAGCTCGCCCCTTACATCCACCACCAGCCCCCACCACCACCACCACCACCACCCGCCAAATCTAAAATCAATAAACTGTTTCTTTCTAAGCACAACCTGCTGAATCCATAAAAAAAATTAATGATGCCCATATAAAGATGCAGTCGGTTCTCCACATCCTCCACTGATAGGCAGCTGCGTCAGACCACACTTCCACGCAGGAAATAAAGTAACTCAGACTTTAAGAAGCCCAGTTGTGTTGATGTTGCTGAGGCGTTTTTTTTTTCCTGTCACTTAACAGTTTGGCTTTGCCCCTGATGCCTGGTGTTAGTGCAGCTTCCCTGGAACCCCCGCAGGTCAGAGTGGCAATTAGCATATGCATCAGGGTCAAGGTGACGCAGAGGTCAGGTGAAGACGGCGATGTTCAATCAATGCTCCGGGTCCTCCAGTGAAGGACACACACCAATACAACCACTCAGGTACATGACAGGATACATTTGATAGAGACAAATGTGATGATGTGAGTGTATGTGTGCATATGTCTGCATCTGAGTGTGTGTGTGTGTGTGTGTGTGTGTGTGTGTGTGTGTGGGGGGGGGGTGGGTGGGTGTGTGTGGGTGTGTGCCTACGAGCACGCAACGCATGTGTGTGTGTGTATGTTAAGTTTATCCATTTCCTTCTGGCATATAATCATTTTTTCTTTCTTTTACCATTCCTACAAATCTTACCTTATTTACATGTGAGACATGTTCAAGACAATTAACTTTTCAGAGAAAATAGAAAACCAAAGATTAACAGCATTCATCTTCAAGATACATTTTCATTTTGATATCTCTTTTACTACTGTCCTCCTTATAATACAAGTAATCAATTACGTCATGTAACAGATAAACAACACACATGAATACTTACAGTTATTTTCAATGAAAGCATGTCCCATTTTTCTCCACAGAAGTTAACGATGCGTTGTGCTCTGTGCATTAATAGTAGCAGGGCCATTAATGATAAGTCATGGAAATGTAAGAATAAAGACAGACCACTCTTCCTTTGCTCCCACTTAGTCCCTTATTCTGTCCTCACCCTTGCCAGCTGGCATTAACACAACACCGCAAGAGGTACCCGTGATGGATGTCTGCTCTTTTCTGGCGCGAACATATTTTACTTACAGTATACTTTACCGTGTGATGTATGGCCAGAGCAATGATAAAATGTATAATATTGAAATATACATGGAAGATATGAAACAACACACCACATACATTGCGCAAAAGAACAAAAAAGCATTTTAAATTACATGTAGGTGGTATCACACACACACACACACACACACACACACACACACACACACACACACACACACACACACACACACACAAACACACACACACACACACACACACACACACACACATTCACTCCACAGAGGTGCTGAATCCAGGGCAAGTCTGACATGTGAGTCCCAGCAGCATACAGTAACTCTTAGAAAAACAGCCCGCCCCTGGTGTGGCCAGCCCGAGGTGCTGCCTTCAACCCCTTCAGCTTGATGGACAGAATCCCCCACCATCCATCCCAGTGAACGTTGAGCACACTCACATTTACAATACATAAACCAATTGCCTGGTGACAGTTGCCAGGGGCAGCCTGTGGGGTACAGAGTCCTGTGAGGCCTATTATAATGTAATGTTTTTAAGATCCTTCTTCCATTATTTAGAAAACACAGGGTCAGCACAGAGGGCTCAATACATAAATCAAAAGGGACAATTTTCCTCTGATATCACATCTAATACCTATAATTTTTTATTTTGTATTTCCCCTATTGAGCTTCAAAGATATACACATAAACACACACTCAGTTAAGGTAAAGCCAATGGAGCAGTTCAAATGAGGCCTTGTTATGGCCTCGTCTCTGGGATGTGCCTCTGCACTTAGCTGAATGCACCTCACTCTTCCTGCCAGTGCTGATTTTCATTGCTGCTGGACCTAATGACTCCCTGCTGGAGAACCACTCACAATCCCCAGATGGAGAAGGCTTTCAATAATGGCCATTTACTGTGCAACGGTTAGTTAAGCATTCCTAATTTTTGCTTGAATAAATGGACCAGAATCCTAACAAAAGCCTGCTTCACGGACCATGCTGAGAGGAAAAATGTGTAACTCTTTTTTTCTCTCGATGTTGCAGGATGTACACTTAAACTACATTTTCAGTCACATTAAAGATTTCAAGCTGTAATGTGCTAAGGTGTTTCATTTTAACAGGGGGTGTTTTACAAAGCCCCACAAGTCTGCTAAAACTTTTAAATGAGATTAATACGTAATTGTAATTCTGGCTTACCCATTTTTGTTTCCTATCCAATAAGTTTGGGATCTCTAAACACTGGATCAAACATCCACACAACCTGTATATTTGACCTGCCATATAGCTGTCAACCACTGTGAGATTTACAAGTTATTAATTTAGCGTCTGATTAGATCAGCTCAATGGAAGGTTAGGGTTTGTGCTGCACTATATGAGGATTCTCCCACGGCAGGCTTACGGCCCTCAAGAGGAAACTGATGAGGGGCAAGTGACCATCTTTTGTAACATGCCGACACTTTGAGCCGAACTGTTTCAGAAAGAGAAGACCTTTTTTTTTTTTTGGCTATCCAAGGTGGAAGAGATCAGCTGAGAATAGAACCAACAGGTCTCAAAAGTGATTACAGAGCAACAGGTGCAAAGCCACCTGAGTCTGTGACTAGAATAAACCCAATGCACCATAATTAAGGGATGCTTTTATGGGAGTGGGTGTCATATAGGCAGAGCCAGTCTCTACCTGACCACAACAGACATGCCAGTTCCCAGGGCCAGTAGCAAAGGCTCCTCAATGCCTGGACCATGGCACTCCATAAGTTAAGACTGTCCCCCAAACTGAGAGAAGAACTTAGACAAAATATATTTTGGATACTGGCCATGTAGGAAAGCCAATAGGTTTTGAAATCAATGTACATGATTCAGAGGAATGAAGGCTGTTTAAAAGATGTGTGTTTAGCATGTTTTAGCCCTTGGAAATCATTTAGAAAAGAGGAGCATTGCAAAAGTCTTGTGTGGAGGGGCTCCAAAAGGGCGGGCAGACTTGTATGCTTGAAATAGGACAGGTCTATTTTTTTGTAATATAACATAAACCAAGCTTCAGATCACAGGGGACAATTAATTCCATAGCAACAATGAGGTGTTAAACAAGAAATAGATGCTGAAAGAAATGCTATCAAACCGAATGACTTAAAATGCTTAATAGAGGGTACTTGCCCATAGTTTTTTGCATCCAAATTCAGAAACATAAAAGTTGTGAGTCAGGCAAACCCTTATGAGGACAGACTCCTTCGCAGGATGTGCAGTTTCATCTGGCTTTATGTGTCTAACTGTTCTCTGCATATCAGTGAAAATCAATGCCATGCTCAACTTTGCCCGAGGGGCTCATACGAGCTCATAACTAGAGGAAGTGCAGGAGCACAAGAGAGACTTCTGAAAGACTTGAAATTCATTATTTACAAGCACAAACTGATAGTGATCTCACTATGATATCAACCAGAATAGTGCTTTTTCTCAGACATCAAAAAGGTTTCCAGGCCTCTCTCCTCGCAGTCATTGCTAAGCAATCTAGTTTTATTTTGCCTGAATGGAAAAACAGCTTGATACATTTTTTTTTCATTTGTTCATTTACTGAGAAGCTGGTCTTATGTTAATGTGTTGAAAATCATGATCACTGCTTCTGCCATCACTTCCAATCTCCTGACATCCTGCACTTTCGAGGTGTTATTTAAGCCCTCAGATGGAGTTACTTAAAAAACAATAATAATAAAAACATTTGTCTAAAATTGACAACTTCTTAGAAACTTTGGCGAGTTCTTGGGAGTAAACAGACAAAAAATAAATCGAAGTTCTCTCACTAGCAAAGGCATCCTTCACCCTCTTCTGTCCCCTCTCTCACTGTGCTCCTCTCCCTCCTGCCTGTCCATGTCTAATTAGTCTTTCATTGCCTGTAGCCATAATTCCACCTGTGATAAATCGTGGATAAATTCAGGGTTTTGGGCGTTCACTAAAATGCAAATTACTGTTTTTACACCTTTAACTGCATTAATAATACTGAGATGGGTTTAAGATGGCTTTTAAGGGATGGGGATAGGACAAAGTTACTTGACTTCAGGTTTAATTTTGATAAGTAACATCAGAAGAATAATATCAGTACGAAACTATCATTCATATCAGCCTGAAAAGGGACCAAAGCCACATCATTTTTAAAAGATTTTTGCCTTAGGATTAGTGGGCATCCGCTATAATTTAGTGTTAATTATGACCAACAGGTTTGGATTCTTTCTGATGCTATCAATGAACTGACTTCAGATGGCTAAAAGATGGGTTGTCCATATTCTGCTCAATATGCACTGCAAAAAATGCCCCTCTAGATTTAAGACAAATAATTACATATTTAAGCAGGATTTTGCTTAAAACAAGCAAATTTGGCTGCCAGTGCGTTAAGCAAATTTGGCTTGTTAAGATTTCTTAAAATAAGTAATATTTGCTTGAAATAGGTAAAAAATAACCTTACCAAGAAAGCACTAGGTAAGTACAATTTAGCTAGAAACAAGACCAACTAGATTTTTCATCTCAATATAAGAGTAATAACACTAGGGGCCCTATCTTGCCGATCAGAAACGCAAGTAGGATGGCGCCAAACGCAAGTAGCTGTGTGGGCGGCTCTATGGCGCAGTTGCTATTTTAACCAAGGGGGTGCAACGGCGGTCTCTTGAACGTCCGCACAGTAGGCCATTTTGAGGACAGTATGCTTCCGGTAGGGATCAGTGGTACGTTAGGTAACGTCAGTGATCTTCGCAATCGTTTACACTCTTATCTCGCGGAAATTTTGACGGATTTACAAATTACTTGATTTACAATCGTCATTACCTTGGTAATAATTCTGGATGCTTGAACATGTTGAAATGTGCAGCTTAATTGTGTATCACGGCTATTGTGTATCAGTCATTTTATATCAATTGGAGAGTAATTGTTCTTTCTTTTCATTATAACTTAAGTTGCACATAATAAAACTGAAGTTGCACATGATTTCCAATCGGGTTGGTTTGTTAAACATCTTACATTATGATTTCGACAGGAAATTGCTGACTTTATTGCCAATGAAGATGCCAGAATTTTGTGCAACCTGCTCTATTGAACACTCCCTTGAAACGAGACCTGTCAGAGACCTGTCAGAGACCTGTCAATGTTATTTTCATATGAAAACCCATGTTTATAATTCTTCATAAGTATGTAGTGACATAAGAAATATCTTACGTTTATAACAAACCAACCCGTTTGAAAATCGGTTGAAAATTGAGCAAGTTCTGGTTATTTAAAAAGTACCACTACCAAGGGGAGTGAGCTATACTGTCCTCAAAATGGCCGAAATGTGCGGACATTCGACTCCGTCGGCCAGAAACGCAGGCAGGATATCTAGCCTTTATTATAGATATCTATGATTTTAACGGCGGAAAAAACACAGCGCAAGTGTCAAAAGGGTTGGTCCAAAGGAGGTTACTTAGCCATAGGTGTGGTTTGGGCGTAATATGCAATAAACCAATCAGAGCGTCTTCTCACATTCCCTTTAAGAGCGAGGAGCGCATATTGCAAAGCGGCTTGTTATCGTGATGGCGGAATTACCGGGAGGAAGACCGTGAGGCCACCAGAACGTGTGTTACCAGAAACAAGGCACGTCTGTGAATGTGGGTACAGTCTATAGCGCCAAGGACGCCAGGGATCCCATACTTCTGTACCCGATTCAACACCCTCGCTTGATCGGAAAGGAAACCAGTTCGCCTAAACAAATGCAGGGAAAAAAATACTATACTACGATTTAATTAGTTGTGAAAGAGATGGAAGAGAAGAACACAAGTTATTACAGTCTTTAGAACTGTTCCAAAGAGTAGCCTACAAACAACCGATGTTTTTCTTCCAAAAACCTCGGATAATAGCGAACGCAAAAGAACACCTTTTTGTTCTGTGGAAATATATAGCCTACCCCAGCCATGACTACAAAATGAACTAGAATGCGTTTCGTGAACGAACTGCGAGAGTGTGCTTGCTCTGTGACAGAGAGAACAAGTGCCTATGAATTAACATGTATTTACATCTACTCAATCAGTGTATTGGGGCCTTCTTCCAATATATTTTAGAAAGAAACCAAGCTCAACCATTATTTTTTGGCTCCACTGACGTTTAGACATATGAGGGCATCTCAGAGTTTCGTTATACTGACTTACTGAGCTAAGTTAATTGTTGAAATTGCTATCTTGGTAAAAGGAAACATCTCTGCAACAATATTGGAAAGAATGCGGTTACATAGCCAGCTTTACTTAAAGTTTATTGTAAGATAGGCCTTTATGTTAGACTTAATGCAGTTAGAGTTAGACTGTAGGTCTAGTATCAAACGTAAGCAACACTTTTACTGTATAGATAGAGAGCACGTGTATCACATTGGTTTATAGTCTGTCAAATTAGTTCTAGTTATTGGTGTTCGTTGGCATAAAAAGTTAGTCTTCTCTTATAAGCCTAGGTAGTACATCTGATTAGAGCTAGCAACCATGAATTGCAGATTAAGGGGTCCCCTATCTCAGTGTTCATTTTGGCAGCTTTTTTTAGATTCAGTCTTAAGACAAAAATGCATATTAGTTTTAGTCACATTTAGTCATAGTTATCCTTCTTAGTTTCAGTCTAGTTTTCGAAAACTCATTACAATTTAGTCTAGTTTTAGGCACATTTAAAATTCCATATTATGTAGTAACCTGACCAAAGACACGGACAACGGAGAACGATGTATCAACATGTAGCTTTATGTAGAATCTTAGAAGTGTCGCCATACAGAGTAGCCACAGGTCTTTTTACTCGTGCATTCACAGAACAAAGGAAATGCATAATGCCAGTGTCACTTTATAGTAGAGCCCCGCCTGGTGGTACAACAGAGAACTACTATCTTAAACATTACAACAGTTTTAGTCACATTTAGCAGGGTGGGAAATTTACATATTTTTTAGGGGGCAATTTTTGCCCCCACTTACTGAAATCCAGGGGCATTTCACAAAAAATTGGGGGCACTTTTAGAAACTTGTGAAAAACGTTTAACCTTTGTTCAAAATAATAAACACACTTATTTAGGCTTAAAGCAGCAATACGGAATTCTGTTTGTAGCGCTCCCTTCGCTAACTCCATATTAATAACGAAAGGAGAATAGCTTTTTACGTTCTAGTACGCTAACTACCTAAAAGGCATGCAAAAACCTTGCAAACACCACCAACAGCCCAGCTGACACTAATAGAAGCTTGCCAACACACTAACTGGTGTCTTTTTGCAGTATACCTGGCATGTCATGCATGTGAAAGCTTTTCTTCCATTTTTGCAGGGTGTTCCAGCCCGTTACACAGAACTACATAGGGCATATCTTGGATGGCTAGTGGGAAAGACACACATGACCATATGCGATCAAAATTAATTAGAGGATGGTACCAAAACCAGTTGCCTATAGAACCATACCTCAAAAAGTGTCAAATTGTTGCATAGTGTTACTTTAAAGTATATGAACAATTGTCATCAAATGGCAATAATAAGACTATTAAGCTTTAGTCTACAAATTCAAAGTGTTTTCTTAGATTTTTTTTTGAACAAAAACCAAACAGACAATCTAAATTAGACAATCATATTCACGTTTATTCTTATTTCTTTGTGGTTATGAGTTGTTATTACTCACTACATTTCATTATTCAACTATTAACAATCGTTTTTTTCTTTCTTTTATTTTATTATATTTATGGATTTTTGTGTTACCTTTAATCATGTTGTACCTACCATAGTAGGCCTACAGGAAATACAGTTAAGACTAGTAAACTAGCTTGCAAGCAAGCCTTTGTAGTTAACGCTGAAACGCACTATCAAAGATAGCTAACGTTAGCTAACTAACGTTAAACTAGTTTAACCGAACTAAATCATTTCTAAAAGTATTATTACCAGTTATCATTCACCGTAGGCGATGGCGTGATGCTTGGCGCCTGGTGACGAAAGGCCATGTATTTCTGTATGTTTTCGCTCCCTTTGATGAAGTCAGCAGAAGAGTTTGCCTGTGCTGGATTTACAACGACTTGGGCAACTCGTTGTCTACAAGTAAGTCCGACATGCCTTAGAAAAAAAAATCAGGTCTTTTTCTCGTCGTCATCCTCCACCCCAGGCCAATCTAACTTTAATTTTTTGACAGTCGCTGGGTGTGTGAATCTTTTAAAAATCGATGGTGACAGAGACTGCGCTGATCGTCATTTCTCCTCACTCTCGCAGTCACAGGTCTGATTAGGAAGCAAATATGTTTAGTTAGAACGTGTAGTAATGTTTACATTCTTTAATTAATTTTATATGTTTTTAAGTTAGGTAATAGGGTTAAGAGGAAATGTAACAGTTTATTAAATTAGTTCCAGGGGTTTTAGTTACACACGCAGCCACATGTAAGGTGAATGGGAAAGGGAGGGTCCTTCTGATTGGTTGGAGTAAGAGTACACGAGGTCATTTCATAGGTTGAGGAATTTAACCACTCATATGATAGATGGGAGTGGCTGTCCATAGCTTAAAACAGGAGGCGCGAACATGGAATGCTAGGAATTCATTCGAATACATTTCTCTTATTGTTTTTAACGTGACAATAAATGCTACAGAATTGTTCTACTTCAGCCGAAAACCACGACTGTATTTTTTGAATATACTTGTATATTTGCTCGCTTCAGCATATTTTGGTGGCCCCGAGACGCGATAACAAGAAGATCTGAGAAGGCGCCTCTCATCACCACCCCGCAGTTCCGAGGCCTCATATCAGTAATCTCAGGTAAAGTGTATTACTTTATAGCGGATAGTGTGGACGGAGCTGAGACGCGTTGTTATCGATCTTTGTTTAAACGAACGCATTAGTCGTGGTTTTCTAGCGGGTGAGAATATTTTTGTAGTATATAGTCGTTATATGGTTCGCGGCCATTGTTAGATTAAGTTAAGGGAAATTACACGTGGGAAGTGCACCGTGTCTAAGGAAAAGACACAGGGACCTCAAGGTGAGGTCGCCATTGAAGATTGTAGGGTAAACAATCTTGGGATAGGAATTTTGTGGAAGTGTGTAAGGGACTGGTATGAATGATTGCATAGAATCACTGTAGACAAATATATTAAAGTTCTCAATAATTTCAGTGATTTAATTAAGAGCATATAGGATAAATGTTCTAGTCGTGTGCATGCGGTGAATGCGTTTGAGTGGTCCTAATTTGCAGTAAAGATTTAGTAGCCTACTCGTGTGGATGACGAACGCTGTGAAAATCTTTCTGGTTATTGTATAAATACCACATTGCTTTATAGTGCATTTAACTTGATAAACTTACTGAAGGGATTCAGGAGCCAAGTCATTTTGAATTGTTATTAGAATATTTTGACAGTATATGAACGCAACGAGATTTCAGTTCATTCCAGGTAAAAATCTGGGTGGATGGCTAGTTGTAATGAACTTGTAAATTGCCGTTGTAATCCTTATTGAAACTATAGAACACAGTTCAGGTTAATTCGTCTTGGTTATGGGTAGGAATTGGTTGATTTCGTGATTATTCAGGACGGAGGCTTGGACTTGTGGTATTTAACACGAGAGACGTATTGCTTTAACGTGTTGTTATTCTGATACATCGTAATCAGCACCACACGTGTAATCCTTGTATCGAGACAAAGGGAACCGCGTGTGTCTTTGGTTTGGCTGTGAGGTTTGCTGGGAGTTGGCTTGTTATCTGAACGCGTGGTTTTGTTAACATTTTAAATTAGTATTGTAAGGTTGATTGAAAGCTTGGTTTGAATTATAACGTGGTACATAATTATAAATTGGATAAAGGTAGTTTGTATTTTCTGTAGGTAATATAAAGGTAATTTTGAGAATATTTCACATTTGTAAAATTGATTGGCTGGCTGGTTCTTTGTCCTTGCACGTGGTCTAGGTGTGTCCTCAAGTTTTCCCTTTCAGGTAATTAACATCTCAACACTGCCGCTTCAAGGACAAAAGGTGTAAGACCCTGTTTTGAAGGGAAGTGATTGTATATCTTCTTTACAGGTTGTATTATTACTGGGTTGTATCTTTTTTGCAGGGTGTAAATTCTTTTCAGGTTGTAATTTAGTGATTATAGGATGGATTTGATTACAGGCGAATCAGTTACTCCCGTAGAGGCAATTAGCAAATGGTATTCAATTGATTCTGATTTAGTTGAGAAATTAATGATTAAATGGTCTAAGAGAACAAAGGATCATAGTCTGGTCTGGCCTAGACAGGGTACCTTAGACCCCATTGTGCTTACTCAGATGGAGGGGAAAATTTCAGATTATAAGATCAAGGACAAGAGTGCTAAAAGGGAGATTAAGCGAAAGCAGGAACTTAAAGTCTTGAGAGCATTCATGAAACTTGCTAAACAGAGAGCAATTAATCAGAAAACCTCTATGAAAACAGAGGTGTCTCAGTCAGAGGCCACCCCTGTTGAGAAGAAAGGGCCAGTCCTTCCTCCGCCATATGCTTCAAGCAGTGAAATCATTTCAGATGTAAATGCTCTCTATCCTCAGCTTCCTCAGGTGAGAGAAATGCCTGTAATTGCTTTCAATGGTAATTTCTCTGGCAGGGCAGATGTCCCGATTGAGACGGGAACGAGACAACAGTTGGAAGAGTTAACCAAAAGGTTAATTAACATTGAAATAGGTTTGCAGAGTAGGCCTGATAACACAGCTGCCAGAGAACAAAGGGCCCTTTGGTCACCCACTGGCTTGAGACAACAAGAGGTAGAAAGGCAGGAAGAAAGAGATACTGTTGCAGGCAATCCCCCTATGTCTTTTGCTACAGTCCCCCATAAATATGCGCCGGGTCAGGAAGGGGCCTTACTCACACCCCTTGATGTAACATCAGAAGGTGCTTGTGGTCATAGTGGGCAGGGTAGGACTAGAGACAGATTTCCTGAGACCCCTGGTGCTGCAGCTTTTAGAGAAAAAACAAGAAAGCTTATGAATGACAAGTTGGGAGAGGAGGGGAGAGAGGTCCCGTGGGGAGTATCAGACTCCAGAAGCAGGATGAGTGAAGGTAGAAAGAAAGCAATTGAAAGAGGTGTGCTTGATTTTTCAAGGGAGATGTCTCCACCACAAGATAATGGAGGTAGAGAGCGTGAACAAAATGGTCGTGCTGCATATAAGGGGGAGGATGAAGAGAGAATGAGGATAAGAATGCAAGCTGACAGAGACAGAACACATGAGTTAGAAAGAATAGTTGGATTGTCTGATATGGATCTGGAGAGAGATTTGGAAGGAAGTATTGAGGTGACAGAGAGAGGGAGACGACGAGTAAACACATCACAGTCTCTTGGTGAAGAAATAGATGGGGATGAGGAGTTTTGGCACAGACGGGAACAGAATAATAAATATGTGGATTCAATGGTAGTCAGGGCAATGGCAGGTCAGTTGGATCAAGGGGACTTGTCCCGGTTGTTTTACCATATACAGGAAGAAGTGGATTTGAATAGAGACAGGCTAGATAAGGATTTTGCGACAATGGGAGCTTCATTGTGTCAGCTCGTTGGAAGGAGATTAAGACACTTTAGAACATTGAAACTACAAGTTGAGGAGTGTTTGGCTGATCAGGAAACAGAGCTTAGAAGAAGGCATGATTCACAGAGATCAGGAGTGCAATTTAGAGTGGAATCTGGGTTGTTAAATGGTCGGATTGAAAGTAATCACAGGGACAGTGACAGTAGAAATGGGAAGAAAGACACTGAAAATCTATTCTTAGTGAACCCTGAGTTGTTAAGGGAGCAGAGCGAGATTGTTAGCCAGACCCCAGTGAGGGCAGCAGTGAGACGGAGAGCAGCATTGGAAGAAAGTGAGGAAGAAAATGGAGGACATAGTGGAACAGATGAGGAGGATCATTTGGGTAGTTTGGAGTGTCCCGTCACGGTGTTCTCTAAGAAAGAGGTGTTGAAGGAGGTCAGTAGGGAGTCCAGAACACTGAGGAAAATGAAGGACTCAATCAAGCAGTTGCAACATTTGGTGTTAAAGAATGACAAGAAAGAGAAGGAAGGGATCCAGGCTTCAGTTACTGAAATTGATGTAATGATGCCTCTACTCCACAAGGGGAATGTCACTCATTATGTGCCATGGGGTCACACAGACTTAGATGGGTTGATTTCTAGGCTGCCTATCTTACAGGAAGGGGCTGGAATTTGGATAGGCAAACTTGAATCGGAATCGGAGGGAAAAAGACTAGCAATAGGAGATATTAAAGCATTGTTAAGTCGAGTTCTCTCAAAGGAAACAGCGGATGCAATTTTCTGTAAGGCAGGGCTATCAATGATTGTAGGGAAACCACTGACAGACGAAATGGTCTTTGACAATTATAGGAATCAACTGTGGAGAACTTTGAGAGATACCTATCCTAATGATTATTCTCTGGCAAGCATGTCTGTGGATCCAATTAAATCTGAGGAGAATCCATCAGCGTTCGTGGAAAGGGTTGAGGCTGACTGGAGGTTACGGCTGGAGTCTGATCCTGAGGGAAATAGGATAATTAGACACATGATGCGTAAAGCCATAATTGATGCTTTACCTTTGTCTATAAGACATAAGCTAGAGGACGATCACAGGTTGGGTGCAATGCCAAGGACTGAGTTCAGAGATGCGGTAACACATTTTGTCAATGCGCAGAGAAAGGTAGATGCAGGACTGGTGAAGCAGGATGTTGATAGGAATAGAAGGGTGATTCAGAATCAGCTGGATAATGATAAGACTGGGAAAAAGAACATGCAAGCACCTCAGTTGGGGGTTGATTCCCAGCCCCCTAAGCAAGACTCGAGACAGAATAACATGCAAATGCAGGGGCCTGATCAATTCGCAAATCAGCAGCCAATGCCTTGTCAGCAAATGCAAGGCGCATATCCAACACAACAGATGAGCAGACAGCCATACTGGGTGCAGCCATTGCAGCAAGTCCAACCGCCACAGTGGGGATACACACAATCTAGATTACGAAGGGGTGGCCCAGCCAGAGGAAGGGGAAGAGGTTTTAATTCCAGAGAGGGACCAGTAGAGTGTTGGCTGTGTGGCCAGACAGGACACATTAGCAGAGAATGCCAGCAGAGGATCGGGGGAGGACAGGGTGACATGCAGGTACACACAGGAGTGCCTCACGGCCCCTCTTCTCCATATGGAGGAGTCCACTACTGAAGCTGCCTAGAGAATTCGAAGGGGGAGAGTCAGCTTGTTGTTTTGTCAAAACAGGCTGATAAGGAACCAGTGTTGGTAGTGCAGATTGAGGGGCAAACTATCAAATTAATGGTTGACACTGGTGCTACGTTCACCTGTCTATGTACAGCTGACGCTCAACATCTCCCCTTGTCTCGCACAGGCAAGGTAGCGAAGACAGTCGGATTCTCAGGACAGATTCAGATTATTCCATTTTCAGATCCAGTATTGATTCAGATAGGTGGAAGGGAAATAAGAATGCCGGTGTTGATTTCTGAGCACACTCCCATTAATTTATTAGGGCGTGATGTGTTATGTCAGATGGGGGTGCAGATAGAGTGTACCCCGGCAGGCTTATCTTTGTTCGATCAATCATCACACAGTGTAATGGCTCCACAAACACTCATCACATCCCAGTTTAGGCAGGTTTATTGGATAGGCTTGTTTAATGTGGGGTGGGAGGAAAACATCTGGAGTGAGTGGGGTTCTCTGATTAACAACTGGCATGCAGGACTCAGAAAGCCAAGATGTCCAACTCATTGCACAATTATGATGGAAGATGTTACTGGTGAGGAAGAGAATGGTGAGGTTAACGACAAATGGATACAAGCAGTTTATGGACGAATAAAGATTCGGATGAAGGTTAAGTGTATTATTGCGGGGCCTGAAGGGGTGGCAGTTCGGGTTAGGTTGGATACACCTTTGTATACTTTAGCTCATGATGTGGGAGGCTTGACACCACACATTGTACTTAAGGTGGGACTGGGTTTTAGGACAAGAGATTTGATTGGCATGATGGAAAGAGCTAGTGTCAGCAAATGGTTACCTGCAGAAGGTGTAGGAGAGAAGGGTGTGGAAGTGTCACAAGATAAGACCTTGATGAGAATCAGACACGCATCTTGCATAACAGGACAGCCTCAAATAGTTGTTCTTAGTGATGGTGAATCCACAGAGGAGGAATACACAGCAGGTTGTCCATATGGGAATCCATATTGTTTGTATGGCAGGTATGAAGGCATTGGATATAAATGTTGGAATGTTGATTTACATAGGCCTCTTAATGACACCGAGAGACTAATGTACAAGGAATGTGGAAATACCAGTGAGGGGGTGAAAAAGTGGAAAATGATGGTCTTGCAGGAAGGTACAGAGAAACACAGAAACCATGTCTTGAGAGAGGTGCCTAATAATGTGTGGGCAGAAGGAGATTTTGATATTGGGCTTGTGAAGTCTGTGAGCCCTTTGGAATTTAAGATCAAACCTGGGGCGAAGCTGCCATTTCAGAAACAGTATCCTATTTCTCCCGAAGCTGCAGCTGGGGTTAAGGGCATAATCGAGGGATTACTACAGGCTGGTGTTTTGGAACGGGTCCCATTTGCTAGGTGTAACACGCCTATTTATCCTGTTTTGAAGGCAGATAAGATAAGGTGGAGAATGGTGGCAGACCTTAGAAGTATCAATAAGATTGTTGAAGATTTACCAGTTGATGTGCCAAATCCACACACTTTGTTAACTAATATACCAGCAGATGCCAAGGTGTTCAGTGTGATTGATGCAACACAGGCTTTCTTTTCTATTCCTTTGGCGGAAAAGAGCAGAGAGCTATTTGCATTTCAATACATGGGTCAGACTTACAGGTACACGAGAATGCCACAGGGCTTCAAGCATAGTCCGCATGTATTTAACCAAGCCATCCGAAATGATTTGAGACACTTGGTGTGCAGGAGTACAGTATTGCAGTATGTGGATGATTTATTGGTCTGTGCACCAGATGTACACACATGTGAACAGGACACTATAGCCGTGTTAAAAGCCCTAGCAGAGGGGGGTCATAAGGTGTCCCGTAAAAAGTTACAGTTTGCTGAATCTCAGGTTACATATCTCGGACGACAGATTTCTCAGGGAGAAAAGGGGATAGCACAGGATCATATCCAAGCTCTGATTACAGCTCCTAAACCTCAGACAGTTAGGCAGATGATGGCTTTCATAGGCCTCGTAGGTTTTAGCAGTGAATGGATTGAGTGTCATGAGCAGAAGATTGCTCCACTCCGTGCTTTGATTGCAAAGGCTGGGTCTGATAAGTTGACAAACCGGCTGGCATGGACTGTAGATGGGGAGGAGGCGTTTACTCTCATTAAGAGTGAATTACAGCGCGCCCCAGCTTTAGTGTTGCCAGATTATACAAAACCTTTTGCTCTATATGTTTCAGTGAAAAAGGAGACGGGACGTGACGCATACATGACTGGCATATTAATGCAGGCACAATGTCCAGGCAAGAGTAAACAAATCATTGCATACTATTGTTCTAAGTTGGATTCTGTGGCGCAGGGATACCCTCCCTGTTATCAAGGGTTGGAGGCTGTGTACATGGCATACGTTAAGGCTACGGGAATAACAATGGGGTGGGCAGTAACTATTTACACCAGTCATGCTATTGCTCAGCTAACGGAAAAGGGGAGGTTTTGCCTTACTGCACAGCGGCAGTTGAAGTACTATGATTTAACATTTTGTCCAGATGTGACAGTTAAAAGTTGTGACTCTGTGAGCAATCCTGCTGACCGGGTGCCGTTGGATTATGAGGGTAGTCCACATGATTGTGTTGCAGACTCAGTTGTTTTTTCAAAACTGAGACCTGATTTGGAGGGTGAACCATTACATAATGGAGGTGTGGTTTACTTTGTGGATGGGTCTAGTCACAATTATGATAACAAAACACATGCTGGATTCAGTGTAGTACAAATGGCTGAATCAGGGGAATTCAATACCATATTGTGTGTCCCTTGTGAGCAGCCATGTTCGGCTCAGCTGGCTGAACTTAAGGCTTTGACCGAGGCTTGTAGACTGGCAGAAGGGATGGAAGCCACCATTCATACTGACAGTATGTACAGCCATAATGTGTGTCATGTGTACGGTGCGCGGTGGAAGCAGAGGGGGTATAAGAAGTCTGACGGGTCTCCGATACAGCACCAAGAACAAATCCAGTTATTATTGACGGCCATGATGCGCCCTAAGCGTCTGGCAATTTGTAAATGTAAGGCTCACAAGAAAGGTACAGATATTATCACATTGGGTAATGCTAAAGCAGACGAGGTTGCAAAGACTGCTGCCTTAAAGGCGCGGATGTTGGATTGCCCCCCAAGGAAGGGGGTGTCGCATATAATTTCATCATCTGTAGAGAAGTGCCATGAGAAGTCAGTACAATGTCCGTCTGCGTGTCCTTACAGTGATTCATCTACAGCGGGTTGTAAGTGGTGCAGTTTGTCTTTTACACCAGGACATAATCATCATACGGAACCTCTATGTTGTGCTATGTGTCGAAGGGGGGATTGTGTTTTATGCTTTGACAAACCATGTGAACAGTGGCAGCCAACCACCCAGGGACCAGTAGTTAACATACAGCCAAACCTAGGAATTGCAGATATTATTAAGATGCAGGAGGAGGCAACTCCTTGGGAGAAGGATAAATGGGTTGTAAGAGGAGCATATCGCGGGCGTGATAAAGTGTGGAGGAGTCATGACGGCCGTATGATTGCTCCACATGTGTTATTGGCCCTGTTGATTACGGATGCACATGATTTGGATCATTGTGCAAGGGGGGAAGTGAGAAGGAAAATATTGGATGAGGGATTCTGGTCGCCATATATGCAGGAGATTATAGATAACAAACTAGAATGCGTTTCGTGAACGAACTGCGAGAGTGTGCTTGCTCTGTGACAGAGAGAACAAGTGCCTATGAATTAACATGTATTTACATCTACTCAATCAGTGTAGTGGGGCCTTCTTCCAATATATTTTAGCAAGCAACCAAGCTCAACCATTATATTTTGGCTCCACTGACGTTTAGACATATGAGGGTATCTCAGAGTTTCGTTATACTGACTTACTGAGCTAAGTGGATTGTTGAAATTGCTATCTTGGTAAAAGGAAACATCTCTGCAACAATATTAGAATGAATGCGGTTACATAGCCAGCTTTACTTAAAGTTTATTGTAAGATAGGCCTATATGTTAGACTTAATGCAGTTAGAGTTAGTCTGTAGGTGTAGTATCAAACGTAAGCAACACTTTTACTGTATAGATAGAGAGCACGTGTATCACATTGGTTTATAGTCTGTCAAATTAGTTCTAGTTATTGGTGTTCGTTGCCATACAAAGTTAGTCTTCTCTTATAAGCCTAGGTAGTACATCTGATTAGAGCTAGCAACCATGAATTGCAGATTAAGGGGTCCCCTATCTCAGTGTTCATTTTGGCAGCTATTTTTAGATTCAGTCTTAAGACAAAAATGCATATTAGTTTTAGTCACATTTAGTCATAGTTATCCTTCTTAGTTTCAGTCTAGTTTTCGAAAACTCATTACAATTTAGACTAGTTTTAGGCACATTTAAAATTCCATATTATAGCCACATTAAACTCATTCCCTTCCCTTCTCAGGCCCAGGGACCTCCTGTGTTGTGTCAACTGCATAGTAGTCTAGCTTGCAGTACTTACATTGTGGATGCAATTAGTCTCCAAGATACAGATCTCATGCCTACAGCTGAATTCGAATTTGTTTGTAATAAATAATCGAATGTGATGATGAAGTACGGTACGCAGCGTCTTAACTGAAGCTCAACTCAAGCAGCTAGCTTGACGCTAACGCTAACTGAAAACACATCGGAACACAGTGGCTAGCTAGGTAGCTAGCTGCTAATAAGTAACATATATAAGTAACACATCAGCAGTAATGAATCAAGTGTACTGATATTAAATGTACTACTAAATGTACTACTAACATGCCATTCTTAAATTAAAGCCAGTGACATGATGGTTAACGATTAACGAGTTAACGATGGATACCGACAATTAGCATACCTAGCTAGGTAGCATTACCATTGGATTTCAATGGCAGTTATGCTAGCTCTGGCTATCCAGTCAAAGGAGCATTGTTTCTGGACACGTATCACTTGACGAGCGAGGGCAATACAGTCATCTGGAAAGTTTAAAGTGATACTAAACGAAGGGAAATCTACTGTATGGAGAATTTTCTGCTCAGTAGACAATGCAGATTCTAATTAGGCTGGTGGATATGTCCAATGTAAGAAGTGTGAAGTTTTAATGAAATATGACTGATGCAACTGTCGTTCTCCATAACAACTTGGATTAACCTGGATGGCTGGATGAAGTTTCAGACCGAACGTCAAAGATCTTCAATGGTAAGACTTGTCGGTTGTGCCTCTGTTGGTGTCTCGTAAAACGTGAATTTTATTAAAGCATAGCGTGTGTATTGTGTAGCTATTTCATTCCGAGATTGCAGGGGAGTGAAATGCTCCGCTCTGCTGCTGGTATACAGACAGCCGGAAAGGTTAACAAACGGAATGAAATAGCTACACATTACACACGCTATGCCTTAATAAAACCCACGTTACTCACATACTGGTTAACACTGTTAGAGCGGGTGTATAAACTGTACCTGAAACTGTTGCCACTACATTCGTTTTAATATTTTGCACTCTCTATCTAACCACTTCTGGCATTTAAGAGAGCTTCTCCTATGTCAACTGATCTAATGTCAGTTGGCTAGAGTGCGTGACGTCACAATGGCTCAACCTTCCCCATGTTAGTCAATGAGAGAAAAAGGGGATGAAAAAGAGGGATAAAAAAGGAGTGGCAAAGAGTATCGCCACGAAAAGTCATAGCAACCTGCACCGGATCGGGCCGGACGTTTTGGTGTTTGAATGGCGTCTCTAGCTCAAACGGGCGAGGAGGAGTTAGCTGCAAGAAAAACGGGGAGAATAAATAAATAAATAAAGAAAACTTGACGATAACAATACTGTGCTTCCCTTCGGGCAAGCACACTAATTAGCACAGTGTTATGTGTGTAATACCTATAATATCAGGCAGGGGATAGCGACTAAGCCTCTAGGTCATTTTCCTATGCCAGAAGGTCCATTTAAACATCTGGTAATTGACTACATTGACATGGGAAAGACTATAAGGAAACATCGATATGTGTTAGTAGTAGTTGACAGATTTTCACGATGGGTAGAGGCGTGCCCGAGTCCCGGACCTGATTCTGAGACTGTGATAAAATTTTTCACACGTGAAATTCTGCCCAGATTTGGAATTCCAGAAGTAGTTTCTAGCGATAACGGGAAGGCATTTGTGGAGAAGACATGGGCTAAGATCATGCAGGCACTGGGGATAAAGAGAAGGTTGGGATGTGTCTATCATCCCCAGAGCCAGGGCATGGTCGAGAGAGCTAATGGTGTTCTGAAAGGTAAGATTGCAAAGATTTGTGCATCATCCAATCTTAATTGGTTGGATGCTTTGCCAATTGCATTAATGCATATGAGATCGCAGAATAACCGCATCACACATCTGACACCTCATGAGATGCTCACGGGACGGGCTATGCCTACCCCCCGCATTAGAGGTGATGACAAGGGCCCACCATTGGAACACCTTCAAAGAGAAATAAGATGTTATGTACAACAGTTGTCTTTGATTCATAAGACTATTTATGCCCAGGCAAAGGAACGGGAACCAGTAAGCGATCCACAGGTGGTCACGGCGGGATTGGTTCAGCCTGGAGACTGGGTGTACGTGAAGGTGTTCCGACGGAAGAGCCTCCATCCGCGACGGGAAGGGCCTTATAGGGTGACACACGTCACCCCGACGGCGGTAAGGGTCCAGGGGTCAAATGTCTGGTATCACCTCAATTTCTGTTTCAGAGCAATAAAACCAAGCGATGGCAAGGAAGCCCAGCTCAGCAACCAGAGAGGAGATGGAGGACAGCCTGCTGGAACAGTTCGACCAGAGGGAGGAACCGGTGGAGATCCTGGGACAGACCAGGCACGGATTGGCCTCACGGAGGGTGAGGGTCCGGATAGTCATGGACCAGGAGAACCGACCGCAGAGATGGAGGAACGCGTTCATGGTGGCAATGGCGAGTATGGTGGTGTTGGTGTGTCTGGGGTTGATTTATGTTTCAGCACCACGGAGCAGGAAGCCCGGGAAGGAGGAGACCGGATCCGTAAAACAGACGTCCAGAGTTCACGACACCCATGGCAGGAAGGTCGCCTCCTCGACCCCAGCGCTCTCCACAATCACCCGGAGAGAGCCAGAGGATATCAGCACGACCCCTTACCCCCATTTCACGGTCCTATTCACCATCAGGGTGAACGAGAGTAGGAATGGAACAGGTATTCCCGGAGGAGAGGTCCAGGGAAACGGTAGTGTGGAGATGGAAGAAGGAGGGGGTAGGGTGAAGCGCCAACTGGTTGACAGAGATGGAGAAGAGGAGGCTGAACGAACTGTGGCGAAGGGAAAGAACATGTGGTACAGGTGGGCTTTGTACACTGCTAGAACGGTAAGGCCAGGTAAGAGCTGTTATGTTTGTTCTATGGCACGGGAAGAGAGGGTAGTGATCCCAGTGCCTTGGAGGTCGGAGGACTGTCCAGAGCATTACTGGAATCACAAGGAGAGAGAGGGGATGAAGCCGCCTTGTCCATTTGAATGCATGATATTTCTTGGAAGCACAACACATCGCAATAGGATTACTTTTTTGAATGGAGAGCCACGTAAAGTCATAGATGCTTGTACAGTAAATTCAAATACGTGGCCTAGTACAGATGAGGGGAAGATTATGGATTACACTGTGGGGATGGAATTTCTGTTTGAGTGTTTCGACAGGCCAGACTCAGCGGAGGCATCCACTGAAGATCTAGGCGTGTTCGAGGGAAACTGCAACCGGACGTGGGCACTGAAAACGACTGGTCCATTCACACAATCGCCAGGAATTCAATTCTACAAGCAGCAATGGGAGCTGAGAGGTTTGGTACCATTACAGTGTAATGTCAGTATGCAAAATTGTAGTGACAAGGATAGATATATAGATTCAGGTAGGCAGTTTTTGTTTGGAAAAGTGTTCACACAGTCTATTCAGAATGTTCCTTTAGCGGACATTTGGTGGGCCTGTGGAAGAGAGTGGGGTGTAAGGAACACTTTACCTGAACATTGGAGAGGAAGATGTGCAAGGGTCACTATGATGCAGCGTACTGCCATTATGGATGGGGAGATTGTAGGCCCAAGCAGTGTAGTGGGTAGTGGGACCCCAGGGAATTCCTCCAGGAGAAAGAGGGCGGCTGAAGGTATTGGGAATGTTAATGATTTTAAGTATGGGGGATACTTGGATGCTATTGGTCAGCCAAGGGGGATTCCAGAAAGGTACAAGGCCCGTAATGAGATTTGGACAGGATTCGAGTCCTTGATTCCGTATGTCACTGTAAACAAGAATGCGGACTGGATTAATTATATTTATTATAATCAGCAAAGGTTTATCAATCACACGACAGATGCCCTTAGGGCTTTGGGGGAGCAGTTAGATGCTACTTCCAGGATGGCATTACAGAATAGAATGGTTTTAGATTGGATATTAGCCAAGGAGGGTGGAGTGTGTGCTAAGTTTGGAAGTTATTGTTGCACCTTTATCCCCAATAATACATCTCCGGAGGGGGATTTTACAAGGGCAATGAATAAGTTAAGGTACTTGAGGAAAGAGCTTGCTAGTAATGCTGGGCAGAATGGGGAGTCTGCGCTTACAGGTATGTTTCAGAGTATCTTTGGAGCACAGTGGGGAACGTGGTTAACATCAATAACTGTTATTATAGGAGTAGCATTGTTGGTTCTTTGCGTGGTTGTGTGTTGTTGTCTTCCTTTTTGTAAATCTATTGCAGTTCGGGCGGTGACATCCCAGCTCCCTCAAGTGTCATTGGTGGTGGATGGAGATGGAGAAGCAGACGGATTGATCACGGCGTATGATCAGGAGGTAGCGTTGGAGATGCCACAGATGTTGAAACAAGGAACTACTGATGGAATTGATGGAGATGACTGTGACGAGGGTGAACCAGGTCCCCTCATGGACGCGTGGAACCTGGACGACCGGATCACCGGTGTCTAGGAGGAATGATGGGAATGCCAGAGTCAAGTGCTGGTAACCTCTGACTTCTGGGCAGACTCGTGAAAGGATTGAAGATCACATCGGTGGGATTTACGGGAAGATGTTTTCTAAGGAATTTTCTACACAACAATACAGTGAAATTGGTGTTCCAAGGTGCAGGGGATTGCCGCTTGCATCTTGCGGAAGGCAAGTGTCGTCACAAAGAAAGTGGGGCAGTGAGTCCAGTTTTTAACCTAAGATGGGTTTTTTGTTCTCACATGCAAGGTCAAGGGATTTCGTCACCTCAGGATATGAACACCAAAACATGGACATAAAATGATCACATTCAAGAACATTCACTGATATGGAAATCTTCACACATGCAAGGCTTTGCATTGAAATCTGTATTCTGTAAATATTATCGTGTGCTCATTCAGGACTGCCCTAATGAGATTTATATTGTATTGTACATGGGAGTGGGGTAATGTGAAGAGAATGAATGAATAGTTTAGAGAGTGAGGTTTACTTTTAAGGATGTATTTTAAATGTACTTTTTATTACTTATTAGATTAATAGTTGCATGCTTTACTTCTTATGGGGATATTGTTTAGTGTGGCTGATCATCCACAAAGGGGGGAAATGTAGTAATGTTTACATTCTTTAATTAATTTTATATGTTTTTAAGTTAGGTAATAGGGTTAAGAGGAAATGTAACAGTTTATTAAATTAGTTCCAGGGGTTTTAGTTACACACGCAGCCACATGTAAGGTGAATGGGAAAGGGAGGGTCCTTCTGATTGGTTGGAGTAAGAGTACACGAGGTCATTTCATAGGTTGAGGAATTTAACCACTCATATGATAGATGGGAGTGGCTGTCCATAGCTTAAAACAGGAGGCGCGAACATGGAATGCTAGGAATTCATTCGAATACATTTCTCTTATTGTTTTTAACGTGACAATAAATGCTACAGAATTGTTCTACTTCAGCCGAAAACCACGACTGTATTTTTTGAATATACTTGTATATTTGCTCGCTTCAGCAAACGTTCGGTTCTTCACGCAACAATGAGTCAAGGCGAAAATCAAAACATTTAATGGCAACTGACCGGCTACGATGTTTGACACGTTCATCAAATTATTATTACACAAAATTATGGGGGCATTTTTTGCCCCTCTCCTAGTAATTTTAGGGGCAAAACTATATTTTTTAGGGGCAGTTTTGCCCTTTGCCCTCGTTAATTTCCGACGCTGACATTTAGTCATAGTTATCCTTCTTAGTTTCAGTCTAGTTTTCGAAAACTCATTACAATTTAGTCTAGTTTTAGGCACATTTAAAATTCCATATTATAGCTACATTAAACTCCTTCCCTTCCCTTCTCAGGCCCAGGGACCTCCTGTGTTGTGTCAACTGCATAGTAGTCTAGCTTGCAGTACTTAAATTGTGGATGCAATGGATTGGATTAGTGGATTAGTCTCCAAGATACAGATCTCATGCCTACAGCTGAATTCGAATTTGTTTGTAATAAATAATCGAATGTGATGATGAAGTACGGTACGCAGCGTCTTAACTGAAGCTCAACTCAACTATTCCAGCAGCTAGCTTGCCGCTAACGCTAACGCTAACTGAAAACACATCGGAACACATAGTGGCTAGCTAGGTAGCTAGCTGCTAATAAGTAACATATATAAGTAACACATCAGAAGTAATGAATCAAGTGTACTGATATTAAATGTACTACTAACATGCCATTCTTAAATTAAAGCCAGTGACATGATGGTTAACGATTAACGAGTTAACGATGGATACCGACAATTAGCATACCTAGCTAGGTAGCATTACCATTGGATTTCAATGGCAGTTATGCTAGCTCTGGCTATCCAGTCAAAGGAGCCTTGTTTCTGGACACGTATCACTTGACGAGCGGGGACAATACAGTCATCTGGAAAGTTTAAAATGATACTAAACGAAGGGAAATCTACTGTATGGAGATATTTCTGCTCAGTAGATTCTAATTAGGCTGGTGGATATGTCCAATGTAAGAAGTGTGAAGTTTTAATGAAATATGATTGATGCAACTGTCGTTCTCCACAACAACTTGGATTAACCTGGATGGCTGTAGTTTCAGAACGAACGTCAATGGTAAGACTTGTCGGTTGTGCCTCTGTTGGTGTCTCGTAAAAGGTGAGTTTTATTAAAGCATAGCGTGTGTATTGTGTAGCTATTTCATTCCGAGATGGCATGGGAGTAAAATACTCCGCTCTGCTGCTGGTATACAGACAGCCGGAAAGGTTAACAAACGGAATGAAATAGCTACACATTACACACGCTATGCCTTAATAAAACCCACGTTACTCACATACTGGTTAACACTGTTAGAGCGGGTGTATAAACTGTACCTGAAACTGTTGCCACTTGCCACTACATTCGTTTTAATATTTTGCACTCTATCTAACCACTTATGGCATTTAAGAGAGCTTCGCCTTCTTCTATCTCAACTGATCTAATTTCAGTTGGCTAGAGCGTGTGACGTCACAATGGCTCAACCTTCCACCATGTTAGTCAATGAGAGAAAAAGGGGATGAAAAAGAGGGATAAAAAAAGAGTGGCAAGGGGTACCGCCACGAAAAGTCATAGCAGCTTGCACCGGATCGGGCCGGACGTTTTGGTGTTTGAATGGCGTCTCTAGCTCAATCGGGCGAGGAGTAGTTAGCTGCAAGAAAAACGTACGGAATAAATAAATAAATAAACTAGAATGCGTTTCGTGAACGAACTGCGAGAGTGTGCTTGCTCTGTGACAGAGAGAACAAGTGCCAATGAATTAACATGTATTTACATCTACTCAATCAGTGTAGTGGGGCCTTCTTCCAATATATTTTAGCAAGCAACCAAGCTCAACCATTATATTTTGGCTCCACTGACGTTTAGACATATGAGGGTATCTTTGTTGTTCTGTTTTTGTTTGTTTGTTTGCTTGTTTATTGTGAAAGGGTCTAGTGTGTTACATTTGGTCATAGCCTAATAGTTCCAGAGTCTCGTTATACTGACTTACTGAGCTAAGTGAATTGTTGAAATTGTTATCTTGGTAAAAGGAAACATCTCTGCAACAATATTGGAATGAATGCGGTTACATAGCCAGCTTTACTTAAAGTTTATTGTAAGATAGGCCTATATGTTAGACTTAATGCAGTTAGAGTTAGACTGTAGGTCTAGTATCAAACGTAAGCAACACTTTTACTGTATAGCTAGAGAGCACGTGTATCACATTGGTTTATAGTCCGTCAAATTAGTTCTAGTTATTGGTGTTCGTTGGCATAAAAAGTTAGTCTTCTCTTATAAGCCTATAGTACATCTGATTAGAGCTAGCAACCATGAAAAACCTCTTCTGAAACTAAGAAGGATAACTATGACTAAATGTGACTAAAACTAATATGCATTTTTGTCTTAAGACTGAATCTAAAATAGCTGCCAAAATTAATACATCTCAGTGTTCATTTTGGCAGCTATTTTAGATTCAGCAGCTATTTTAGATTCAGTGCATATTAGTTTTAGTCACATTTAGTCATAGTTATCCTTCTTAGTTTCAGTCTAGTTTTCGAAAACTGAGCACACTACAACAGCTACGCTGTGTGTACATCCTCAAACGTTTTTCAGTTAACCTAATGATTCAAGGTCTCTCATGAATCATTACTCCCAGGACACGGGTTAATGTTAACTCACGCTATCGGTCACAACAAGTTACTTGGGATATGCTACCTCATAGTTAGCTAACGTTAGCTAGCTAAACGTTTACAGAGGCTAACGTGAAGCTTCAATCAAAAATTATTAGCTAGCTTTCCAAGCTAGCTGACACAGCCTAAACACTCGACTGCCCCTTTGAAGTCAACTTAACGTTGGCTAATATATTCTAATAACTAGTTATCATTGACAGTTACAAGCTAATTTACCAAACTCCTTTCTGTCCTAAATTGAGCAGTTGCTGGTGTGAGCTACAATATGGGAGCTCGCAAAGCCATTTCTAGATCTACTTCACAATACTGCTGCCTAGTGTAATAAGTTAACGTAAAACATAAATGTTTATAAAGTATCAGACATAAACAGGATACAACACACCAGTTACCAATTGATATTATGTGTTTATATATACCGAAAATGTCAGTAAATCCAGATGATGATTATGCTGCTGCTGCTGTTGGTCCCGTCGCAGGTCCCGTCGAAAACCCTGGAGTCGCGACCCTGTCAGTTGTTTCCATGTGAAATCAATGGAATGCTTCACTTTTTGGCGCCGTATTGACAACTGTCTGTCACTCGCACACTGTGCTTGTAAATTATTTTTCAAGTTTGCACGTACCTATTTATGCGAGTGAAATACTCGCACTGTAGAGCCCTGGAAGGTGTCTCTTAATATTCCTACAGTTGAATGGAGAACGACTGATAGAGCGGGTGACGTCACAATGGCTCAACCTTCCCCATGTTAGTCAATGAGAGAAAAAGGGGATGAAAAAATGGAATAAAAAAGGAGTGACAAGGAGTACCGCCACGAAAAGTCATAGCAGCTTGCACCGGATCGGGCCGGACGTTTTGGTGTTTGAATGGCGTCTCTAGCTCAATCGGGCGAGGAGTAGTTAGCTGCAAGAAAAACGTACGGAATAAATAAATAAATAAAGAAATAAAGAAAACTTGACGATAACAATACTGTGCTTCCCTTCGGGCAAGCACACTAACTAGAATGCGTTTCGTGAACGAACTGCGAGAGTGTGCTTGCTCTGTGACAGAGAGAACAAGTGCCTATGAATTAACATGTATTTACATCTACTCAATCAGTGTAGTGGGGCCTTCTTCCAATATATTTTAGCAAGCAACCAAGCTCAACCATTATATTTTGGCTCCACTGACGTTTAGACATATGAGGGTATCTCAGAGTTTCGTTATACTGACTTACTGAGCTAAGTGAATTGTTGAAATTGCTATCTTGGTAAAAGGAAACATCTCTGCAACAATATTAGAATGAATGCGGTTACATAGCCAGCTTTACTTAAAGTTTATTGTAAGATAGGCCTATATGTTAGACTTAATGCAGTTAGAGTTAGTCAGTAGGTGTAGTATCAAACGTAAGCAACACTTTTACTGTATAGATAGAGAGCACGTGTATCACATTGGTTTATAGTCTGTCAAATTAGTTCTAGTTATTGGTGTTCGTTGCCATACAAAGTTAGTCTTCTCTTATAAGCCTAGGTAGTACATCTGATTAGAGCTAGCAACCATGAATTGCAGATTAAGGGGTCCCCTATCTCAGTGTTCATTTTGGCAGCTATTTTTAGATTCAGTCTTAAGACAAAAATGCATATTAGTTTTAGTCACATTTAGTCATAGTTATCCTTCTTAGTTTCAGTCTAGTTTTCGAAAACTCATTACAATTTAGTCTAGTTTTAGGCACATTTAAAATTCCATATTATAGCCACATTAAACTCATTCCCTTCCCTTCTCAGGCCCAGGGACCTCCTGTGTTGTGTCAACTGCATAGTAGTCTAGCTTGCAGTACTTACATTGTGGATGCAATTAGTCTCCAAGATACAGGTCTCATGCCTACAGCTGAATTCGAATTTGTTTGTAATAAATAATCGAATGTGATGATGAAGTACGGTACGCAGCGTCTTAACTGAAGCTCAACTCAACTTTTACAGCAGCTAGCTTGCCGCTAACGCGAACTGAAAACACATCGGAACACAGTGGCTAGCTAGGTAGCTAGCTGCTAATAAGTAACATATATAAGTAACACATCAGCAGTAATGAATCAAGTGTACTGATATTAAATGTACTACTAAATGTACTACTAACATGCCATTCTTAAATTAAAGCCAGTGACATGATGGTTAACGATTAGCGAGTTAACGATGGATACCGACAATTAGCATACCTAGCTAGGTAGCATTACCATTGGATTTCAATGGCAGTTATGCTAGCTCTGGCTATCCAGTCAAAGGAGCCTTGTTTCTGGACACGTATCACTTGACGAGCGAGGGCAATACAGTCATCTGGAAAGTTTAAAATGATACTAAACGAAGGGAAATCTACTGTATGGAGAATTTTCTGCTCAGTAGACAATGCAGATTCTAATTAGGCTGGTGGATATGTCCAATGTAAGAAGTGTGAAGTTTTAATGAAATATGATTGATGCAACTGTCGTTCTCCATAACAACTTGGATTAACCTGGATGGCTGGATGAAGTTTCAGACCGAACGTCAAAGATCTTCAATGGTAAGACTTGTCGGTTGTGCCTCTGTTGGTGTCTCGTAAAACGTGAATTTTATTAAAGCATAGCGTGTGTATTGTGTAGCTATTTCATTCCCAGATTGCAGGGGAGTGAAATGCTCCGCTCTGCTGCTGGTATACAGACAGCCGGAAAGGTTAACAAACGGAATGAAATAGCTACACATTACACACGCTATGCCTTAATAAAACCCACGTTACTCACATACTGGTTAACACTGTTAGAGCGGGTGTATAAACTGTACCTGAAACTGTTGCCACTACATTCGTTTTAATATTTTGCACTCTCTCTAACCACTTCTGGCATTTAAGAGAGCTTCTCCTATGTCAACTGATCTAATGTCAGTTGGCTAGAGTGCGTGACGTCACAATGGCTCAACCTTCCCCATGTTAGTCAATGAGAGAAAAAGGGGATGAAAAAGAGGGATAAAAAAGGAGTGGCAAAGAGTATCGCCACGAAAAGTCATAGCAACCTGCACCGGATCGGGCCGGACATTTTGGTGTTTGAATGGCGTCTCTAGCTCAAACGGGCGAGGAGGAGTTAGCTGCAAGAAAAACGGGGAGAATAAATAAATAAATAAAGAAAACTTGACGATAACAATACTGTGCTTCCCTTCGGGCAAGCACACTAATAAAGAAAACTTGACGATAACAATACTGTGCTTCCCTTCGGGAAAGCACACTAATTAACTTAATTTTCCTTTGAGCAAGTTAAATGTATTTGACACGGCGTTTCACAAGACTAAATATCGAGGGGGTGCATCTGCTGAATCGGGTACAACACTGCCATTACAATTAACCTGAATCATTTGGGGCAATGTGTACGCTAGATGTATGCCTATTTTTAAAATATCTTGGATATGGATATCACAATGATATCCTCATGTGGTAAATACTTTATTTTCCTTGTAATTATATATGGCTTGCCAAATAATTGGTATAAATCTCTCGTGTAGACGACAGAAGTAAAGTGTAGCCTATAGGTCCTATACTGTGCGGGCAAGCACATGCGCCCTTAAAATAGCGTTCTGAATACGCGTTACAGACTTAAGACATTGCGCCTCTGACATTAGACCAGCTTTTTTTTGGTCAATGGCGCACGGCGCACGGCGTTGTTTTGAAACTGCAAAATACCGCTTGCGCCAGAGAAACGCCTTCTCTGTTCCGCCCCCGCCCATGTCGACGCAAGTTCATTTCGAAGCGCGCCTCCGGAGGGAAAATCGCGCTGTGCGCCGGGTGCAAGATAGGAATGATACATGCGTCGGTGACAATGTCAATTGCGCTGGGTGCAAGATAGGGCCCTTGGTTAGAAAAGCATTTTTTGCAGTGTGCCCAATAAACAACTGGATAATTCTTATCTAACTGAAGTCAAAATGAACTAAGTTAGTTAGTTAAAAGCATGCCATAAAATTGCTTGCATACAATATAAATATTTCCCAAGAGACAGTATGTACAACACACTAAAATTACCATATACATTATAGTAAATACAAAACTACTAAAACATTATAGTTAATACAATAACTAACTTGTACTTGAAATTCTACTTATCCACTGATACAGTCAAGCATGGAAGATATTTAATTTGAACTGCTAGCACCAATCTCTCACACCCACATCTACTGCTAAGACACTGTGACTTCTTTCATTAAAATTCTCAACCAGCTTGCCATTAAAATGTTTAAGGCCGGCGGAGAAATACCACTGTTGTGCCAGAACACTTATTGAGTCTCAACAGCGCCGGCCGATCTCGGAAATTCTAATGCAAGGCATTACCATGGCCCCAGGGACTGATGTCGACAGCCAGACGGCTCCTTTGCTTGATTTCTCATAGAATTGCCACCTTAATCTGGTTTTGCATATCATAACAGTGAACAGCACTGTCTAGCCACTCCAATCGGTACAGCGTGTTAAAACAAGGTTTTGGAATCAGGAAGAGCCTTTCACTGGTCCAATAAGGCCTGTGCAGGCTTTGTTTGTGAATTTGATGTAACTTCAAATGGGCAGATTTGTGTGATAGAATGCAAAGATTGAGTATTCCCAATTGGCTAATGCCTCTGATTGGTTTAGAGGCATATGGAGTATAACCTGTCTCCGACTGCCTATTGCTCCCAGCTCAGTTTTTCCTTGGATTATATTTAGCTGGGATTTGGGTCTGGTCATACCAGGCTATATGGAGTCATCACTGGAGTCAGACTACTACACTTTCTTGCATTTAAAGACACTTTAGGAAATTATCTATACTCTATATTGAAAAGTGACTACATTGATATTACACCAGAGTATACAGTATACTTAAATATGATTTCTAATTACGTCTGATTTCATGAAGAGATTATACCTATAGATATACAGTCACTGTGTACAAATCGTACACTCACACAGCAGTTAAAGACTGGCTTACTGACAGACACTTAGGTAGTGGATTACCAATCAGCACATCCTTTGCAGTGTAGAAGATAGATAAAGTCAATGGTTTGGATAGAAGTCCCTGGTTTTCACCACAGCATAGGAAGTTATGTCAATTCAAAGGATATTCAATTATTTGTTCAGGATGTAACACGATAGACTGCATATCTTGTTCAATTGTAATGTAACTTTCTGAGGCACAGTGCTAGGACCACATGCAGACAACAAATACATTTATAACAGTAATCCTACAAAGTGGTTTCTCTGGGACATGCTGCAATGGGTTCCTTAGTCTCTTCATTTGGCCTAAAAATAAACTAGGCTTTTTTTTTCATCATAAGATGGTGTTAAGTGCAGACATGTGCATCAGTGAAAGGCTAAAATTGGATGCTCAATGGCACGGCTACCATTTCACATTTCACATTTTTAAAATGACACACATTTTTAAAAAGGTCAAATAAGAAATGGGTCTATGTTACATACATTACAATCCTTGGTTTTCTACTGTGTTAGTCTTGATGCCCAAATTCTAACACTGAATTCAGTTGAAATTAGGATATCCTACTTGAAGAGTACTTATTGTTGACAACAAACCATACCCACAATACAGCTGCTTTCCAGGTCCCTGGGGAGGTTCATTGGCATTCAGTTGGTAGCTCGACAGAAACAAATTCTAGTTTGTGCCGATGTTTCCCCATCTTTCCCTATCACGCAGCAGATATCTTCAGATGCCGTATCAGATTACAGAGATTATTTTTAGATGCCACAGTACAAGTAGTTCAGTGACAGCACTGAGAGATATTGGTAAGTCACCTTGGTGTTGACAAAGCCATAGACACAGCAAGTGAGACTATTAGATGAGGTCATTCAATTGCGCTGTAAACAATGACACTGTCCTCTTAGAATTAAAAGTGTCCTCTAAGTTACATTTACTCAGTAATATCAGGACGTCTGTCTTTTTCTCTCAATATATTCAGTCCCATTTTCAAGATGACTTTTGAGGAATGAGGTGATACCTCAATATTTATATTTTCTCTAATTAGCCCCGAAACATATTGTGATAGCACTGCTGGAAGAAGCCGACTGTCTAAGTGTTTTCCCTCATTGTTTTTAGCACAGCTTTGGCGAAGTTGCTGAAATACAAAAAAGAAAGAAAAAACAACTGGTGTTCATTGTTTATAATTGCCCATCCGTCTGTATCAAAATCCCTGAAGGTATCTGAGTTCTGTGCAGATGAGCATGTGTACTTTTAAACCATTTAAGCATGAAAATGAACAAGAAAACTGAATCTCTGAGGAATTGCTTGAGTACACATGACTCTGATTTTACAGTGGCGTTCAAATGGAACACGCAAGGAGGCTCCATTTGGCTGTTTTGCAGAGCCAAAAAAAAACATATTGTAGAAATATTCCATTACATAATCTTGCCCGTGGAAGCACGGCTTCAGAACGCAGGATTGCAATCCGAACATGTGTGGAGTGAAAAGAATGGCGTCTTTTTTTTGGCAGCCTGATTGGCTTATCCACCATTGCAAGGTGGTGTTCATTTCAGAGGCCCCTGCATGGAAAGAGAATAGTTGCTAAATTTTTCCCTCCCACAGACCTTATCTATGCAGCCTGGCAGAATGAGAGGGATTAGAGATGGTCGTCCCACCCCCCCGGGGTTATGCCAGAAACAGAAAACAGATTAGTGGTTGTGTTTGTACATGTGTGTGCACGTGAATGCCTGTGTGTGTGTGTGTGTGTGTGTGTGTGTGTGTGTGTGTGTGTGTGTGTGTGTGTGTGTGTGTGTGTGTGTGTGTGTGTGTGTGTGTGTGTGTGTGTGTGTGTGTGTGTGTGTGTGTGTGTGCGTGTGCGTGCGTGTGCGTGCGTGTGTGTGTGTGTGTGTGTGTCAGAGAGAGAGAGAGTGAGGGAGTGCATTGTATATATTTGTC
>NC_137913.1:15872542-15900042 GCF_963457725.1 Sprattus sprattus | reverse complement strand
CACACACACACCATGTAATGTATGCATTTGAACCTGTTTTACATTCTAAGGAAAGGAACTCATTCAAACACACAGAAACATACTAATGCATTGAAACAATGTTGAGTCTACCACTCCTTCAAAGCAGCTTTAACTGCTACTGTAACCCTCTGTTGAAAGAGTCAGACCAACCATTTTTTATTCAATCAGTTTAATACATTGGTCTTTTACCCCAACCATTAACTGAAATGTAATAATTTAAGACAGTGGGGACTGCCTAAAGATCAATAGTCTATAGATCTGCATGTAAATATTAGAGATGTTTTTGTTTTTACAGTTGCATAGAGCACCTATTCCATGCATCCCTCTCCAGTTGACTGTTTTCATCAAGCTATCAAGTTCTGTGTTTTGGGAAAAGAAAGAGCACTGTGCACCACCATTGTTTACCTCCAAAAACACAAGTACTGCTTGTAAATAAAAGGCATTCACACAAGACACACAAACAAAACAACCCCACACACAGAGAGGGGGGGGGTCATCCACTCAGTGGAGCGTATATAAATATAATATCCTGAATGAGTGCTGTGCTGTGCTGTGCTGTGCTGTGCTGTGCTGTGCTGCGCTGTGCTGCGCTGCGCCGCGCTGTGCTGTGTTGTGCTGTGCTGTGCTGTGCTCTGCTCTGCTGCGCTGTGCTGTGCTGTGCTGTGCTGTGCTGTGCTGTGCTGTGCTGTGCTGTGCTGTGCTCTGCTGATCAAAAGTAAGGTGAAGATTTCCTTGTCATGTGTTGTGTATCTGAGCATGTATAAGCATGGAATGAAATGGATTCATTCTGCAGGTTCTATTGGAGGAGAGCCGAAAACAAGAATGAGGAACAACTGAAAATGTATTTAGCGCACTGTATAACCTCCTACAACTGAATGTACTTGAGCTGTGTGAAACTGAAATTATCATGTCAACTCAGTCTGAATGGAATGCTTTACTACAGCAAAAACTAAGACTGCAAAAACACTCAGAGGCGATCTTGTTCCCTTTTTTGCTTAACTGAGCAAAATGCTTTTCAAAGGAGCTAGAGCAGGAGTGCACTGATAAAAGTGTTGTATTCATTTAGTCGCTCTTTCATTACGACCGTTGCTGCTGTGACAGAGCTTTGGTGTAGGCCCAGCGATGATTTATGTATGTGGTTTGGGGAGAAAGCTATCGAGGACTTCAGAAGTAATTATAAAACATTTTTAGAGTATGGATAATTAAGTCCCATGCAGTGTGCCAACACTGGGTAGCCCTTCCTCTATGTGTGTCTTTTCCAATGAATGCTCAAAGAAACAGTTGTCCATACTGAGATTATCATATGAATCATGTGTGTGTGTGTGTGTCTGTGTGTGTGTGTGTGTGTGTGTGTGTGTGGTGTGTCTGTGTGTCTGTGTGTCTGTGTGTCTGTGTGGATAAAAAGGATACCCCACATCATCACCTGAATTTACAATTAAGCATCTAAATGGGACCTGCTGGATTTTGATTCAGACTAAATGTATGCCATTTTAAACCCAGAATTGGACCAGATTTATACCATACTAAACCCAGATAAGGAGCAGATTTATACCATACTAAACCCAGATTCGGACCACATGCAGGCCAGATTTGGATCAGATTCTATTGCTGATGTGGATCAGTTCCAGAGTCCGCAGCTCTGTGCGTAATGCTGATTTAAGGACTGCAGAAGAGTACTGACTGGCAGCTTGGTAGAGAGTGATAGTAAAACAGCAACAATGGCATTCACTGGGTCAGGTTTATTGCAAGAAAGCTTAGACAGTTTGTCTGAGGTGGAATTTATTTGATATTGGTTTGGGAAGTGATATGTTGTGACAATGCATTAAGAGATTAAAACATGTGCAAATCAAGATACAGAAGGGTTTCTTTTTAATTCATGATTTCTTTTTTAAACTAGTTTAGCTGTTGAAGCATTTAATCCTGCCAACACAAGCACACACACACACACACACACACACACACACACACACACACACACACACACACACACACACACACAGATACCACGATTCAAGAACCCTAAATAGTGTAAAAAGCTGTCGAAAGTTGACACACATGTGCAATCACTATGCTCTGATCCATTATCCTAAATGCACCTCCGACATAGACACAGATATAGAGTCCCTAAAGAGCTATCATATCAAGTGTATTATATTACCATAATAGCATTCAGAGTTCTTTCTGTTTTACACTGGATTTGAGTCTGTATGAATCCCGAAAGAGATAGATTTAATGATGGCTTTCAAATATTAATAACAACATTATCATCATCATTATCAACATCATCATCCATTTCCACAGTGGGAGCTATGCTTATTCATAGACCTCTGCATAATGAAACAGTAAACATTTAGCAAAGAAAGACAGGTGACTGACTGCATACCTCTCCTTAGTAATCAAGTGAAAAATATTCCCCAGTTAATAGCATGTAAATAATATTTCCGCTGGACTAGAAATGGTAAATGTCTATTACACAGTCTCCCTGTCAGTCATGTTTATGAGTATGTCACAAATAGTATGCAGTCATAGCGTGTGTTGATGTAGCAATCACATTAGCAATCAAACTGAAAAGTAACCATTGTAACCCTGTGATGGAACATCTGATTATCCTGTGCCCAGCCCTGCACTTAGGGGCTTCCATGTTTCGCTTGTGTTCTTCGGTTTCCGTGGCAATCCCTGTGCCACCACACACAGCAGCTCGCAGCGGCTTAAAGTCCCCACACAGGGATAGAGAGAGAGAGAGAACGAGAGATAGAGAGAGAGAGGGAGATAGAGAGAGAGAGAGAGAGGGAGAGAGATAAACATGTCCTGTATCACCACCTTACAGATCCTATCTACGTCTCCAAGCAGAGCAGGAGGTCCAAAGGAGCAAGATACGCGTCTCCTCAATCACTAAAAAGGCCTCTGCCGGTCTCAAGAGGAAGGAGGGACAAGCACGGCAAGCTTGTGTACATATACACACATACACACACCTACAACACATTTACACGTACAACCATCATACAGATACACAAAACTACACAGACATTTCTACAGCCATTTAACTTTCAGGTCAAATTCAAACTCTGCTTTCAGATACTATGCACAGACAGTCAAATACACACACTATGTGAATGTCCCTTAGACACCAGAGGGATTACTTTAAAACACTTTTTCCCTCTGAAATAGGTATTTTCATGGCAGTCTGCATCATTTTGAACTCCTTAAGGTCATGCTACTGGCATACAGTTTCCCCTTTCAAGGATCACACTGCCAAGAGACATTCAAAACAATACTGCAACATTGCACACTGTGAATGCTTTGTAACTAGCAAGCAAACACAGTACACGCTTATTGAAAGGTACTGTACAATTTTATGATATTGTTTTTTACAAAAAGATACACAAATCCACCTATTTTACATTAAAGGAAACAATAAAGCAGATTGTTCAAATGCAAACATATACATGTTGTTACAATACTGTTACTCCTCTCTGGCCTGCTTCAGAATCACTCTGGCCTGTGAATGAAAACTAACATTAACTAATGTGTAACTAACATGTAACTAACAGTACTCGAAACCCGGGTCCCCATGGGCGTTCAAGCTCTTTCATGGTTCAGGGATGCTGCTGCTTGCACCACAGCTCCCCCCAGCTGGTCACTTAAAACTTAAGTGGAGTTCATGGTTTAAGCTCTAAGTAAGCCTGCCTTCCCATCCTACCGCAACTCTCTGTCTTTTACAAACCTGCTTTGCTTATGTTCCATGGTCGAACTCCACCCAATACATTCTAAAGAGGATTTTGTTCCTACATAATATGTATCTCATGTTCAGGATGAACCTTCTTGGTTTTTTCTGATTCAGGCACACTCTGATTCAGGCAGATCTCTGTTCTGTTATTCAAACTCTTTGCAAACACCAACAAAAGCAAAGTTGGCACTGATAAAAGGCTTGCTGGTGTGCTTACTCGTCTTTTGACAATATAGCAGGCGATTCAGTGCTACAAAAGCTTTTTTTGCATTTCCGTGGGGTGCTCTGATCCAGACCACATATTTGCATAGGAGTAATAGTTATCTGTCCTTCACATAATCGTATAACATGACAATTTATTTGAAGATGCTACCAGTACTAGTAGCCTAAAAAAACATAAACACAACAACACAACCTACAAAAAAGTCCTTGCATACTGCCTCTTTAACTAGTAGAGCAACTTGTAGAGGAAGGTGCCAACAACACCAAGATCATAGGTCCAATCACAGGTTCCAGTCTATCTGTATTGTGAGTCCCTTTGGATAAAAATGTGTTTTAAATAAATAAATAAATGTAAATATTGGGCCTCTAAAGTCTGCGGTTACATTACAGCATTGCATGGCCAAGGACCATTGGAGACAGAGTGTAATGTACGATGAACATTTGGATTCAAGTGCTCGACTCGAGAGACAGAGGTAAGTAGAATAAACTTTTACTGATGGGTTCGGTAGGGAGGTCCAATAGCAAGCGAACAAATCCAATAGGGGGCAAGCAGCGGCAGGGTTTGATATAGGTCCGGCCCAGGTTTGGTACGAAGGTAGACGGTCGTAGGTCAGGCAAAGGTACCAGCACGGGAGAGGCAAAAGTGGAGTCGATTAGGCAGGCAGGGGTCGTTATTACAAGGAGATCTTTACACATAGAAATTGCTGGGACACAGGACTGGACATGATAAAGAGATGATGCCTCTTCAGTAAGCGTATCATACACAGAATCCAGCGAATACCCACAGTATATCTCTTACCTTGGCACAGTGTGTGTGAGTGGAAATTGAGTTTCAAATGCCTCTGCCTGCTCCTTTGCTTCTTGCCGATAATAAATGACCCACTTGAACAAACACCATTTATACTTGGCCTCATTATATCTATTGTTCGAATTAGAATAACACAGAAGAGCAGGGATGGCGGGGTGCTATGCTATAAAAACCTACAAACTGTGTCCTCCGAGGAAGGGCCAGAGCCAGAGAGACAGCTGGTGCACTTATTATTTTTCCTGCAAAATGACACTCTGGGTTTTCCGCACGTCACAATCTGACTCAAAATACGCAGTTGTGCTTTCCTTGATGTGGGAGACGTATAAACAAAATGTCAAATGGCAGTGGCAAACACACAGTGAGGAAATCAATATTTCCATTTCATTTTTTTGCACATCAGAGGAGAGATGGGGGGGAATCCAATTCAGATGTGAGTGATTTTTGCATTCATACATATGGATAATTCAGTCAACACCTCTGTGTGTGTGTGTGTGTATGTGTGTGTGTGTGTGTGTGTTTGTGTGTGTGTGTGTGTGTGTGTGTGTGTGTGTGTGTGTGTGTGTGTGTGTGTGTGTGTGTGTGTGTGTGTGTGTGTGTGTCTGTACCTGTGTATGAAGATGAGTGAGAGTGTGAGTGTGCATGTTTGTGTGTCTTTCTGTTTGTGTGTTTTTATGTGTATGTGTAAGTGTGTGCGGGCGTGTGTCTCGTTTGTGTGGGTATGTGTGTTTTGGATGTGTGTTTGTGTGTGAGTGTGTGTGTGAGAGAGAGAGATTCTGACTCCTTCTGATGATCTGAGGGAGGCCTCCACCAAAAGCAAGCCTTTGATTAGAGAGAATCATTCCAGGTGACACTCCGCAACATCAGTAGTCATGTGAAATGACACTTTGTCACACTGTCTGCATGCAAAGTCCCTAATGATGCCGGGGCCTGTCACAAGAAAGCAGAATCACCGGCATCCCCCGCATCACATTCCATCTCTCTGAAGCCAGAGCAGCATGCTAATTGAACTCAGCGTATGATTGAAACGCATCTCTGAATAAAAAGGCCCCCAAGAACCCTCTAGACAGGAGGAAGTGGGTGCATTAGTAATGCATTACTCGAAAATATAAACATTTTTTCTACACGGCAGGTTTGCTGATGTAAAGGGAAAAGTCCTTTTTGATAAGGCTTAAACACTCTGGTACAAAATGGATCACCGTGGAGAATATAGGCAAGTAAGTATGTATAGTAGCCATTTGAAATAGAACTACATCCAGTATCTCAACCACACAATGGAGAGGGAAGGTGTTGAAAAGGGACCCAGATAGAGGGTGTCACTGCCATAGTCAAGCTATGAAGCCAACCATAGTCTAGTGCCTCCAGGATCTCGTATTTTCACAGATTCAAGGATTTCCCACAAACTGCAACAGCGGGTGGCAATATTTTCATTTATTTATTCGTGTTATTTGAAAATTCAGTTACTTTTGGCCGCGACAATCACAACAAATACTTGCAAGATTCTGGCGGGATCAAATAAAATGTGGAATTCCCGCCAGAAATTGAACAGAAAACTTCAGAATCACCGCCATTTTAATTAGCAATTTTAGAGAATTCCTGCAGCGAATGCAGTCACTTTCGGCTGCAATGATTGCAACAAACCCTTGCAAGATTCCGGAGGGACTGATTATCGGCCTAAAACTGCAGATTCAGCCATACATGTGTAAGAATGCTGTGAAGCTTGTCATTCAACTTATGTTGTTCTCCATTATAACTGTAAATACAGCATGTGATTACCATTACAGCAACAGGTCTGGTGTGCTATGACCAATTCTCTGTGTATTGAAACGTTCAAAGTATAATGTGCAATATTTTCTTGTAAACACTAAAAAGCCTTGAACACCAGGACAGTTACTTCAAGGTTCTCATGTAATTTTCTTGATTTCTCTATTTTCACCGTAGAAGGGTTCTTAAGATATTCAAGCAGGAGGAACCACTGTCCAGTTGCATACTTTGTCTGCATGAAGATGCCCTGGAAATGAATGGGTAAGAAGCTGTGAGGGAGCCCACACCAACAGATGTAACAGTTACTCAACTGAGTGAGTAAAGGTGGATTCAGAGACCTTCCAATCTGGGAAGTATATTGTATGAGAAAAAAACTGTGAACACTAAAGAGATCTTGCTTGTGAGCCAGTGCATTTCAAGGCACAGACTACAGCACACAATGCTAAACCTGAATTATGAAGATACCTAAAAAATGCATGAAGTATCCCAGGGGGGGATACGTTATCCTTTTATGTTTTCATGTTTCATGTCTAATTAGCATGACACGAACCATCTGAAGACATTGTGAAAAAGCTAACAGGAGACTTAGTGACAAGGCCTTCATTGTTAACATGAGATCTGCTATGGAAATGCTTACTGAATACAGACTTATTCTGGCCTCAAATCCTTAAAATGTCCTTCAAATTCTAGGTGATATACTTTGGGCAGTGAGTAGAAAACATTATGATTTAAGCTCAAAGATGATCTCAGTTTTTCTGAAAGACAGTAAAACAGTGATTCCCTCCCGCGGAACAGCCATTAGGTCTACAGCTATCATTGTCTACCAAAACGAATGGCACAGGTGTCTCAGACAATCGCTGATGTGACATTACACAGCAATGAGGGAACTGAGTACAATCTCCTCTATTTATGTTATACACTCATTCGCATAATAACCCCAGCAGGATACATCAGATCACGGGGCATCTAAATTAGCCGTCTGATAGCTTGCGCTCAGCTTCCTATTCTCTTGTCACCATGTGGCCCTGAAGTTCAGGTCAGTTTTCGCTGACCCACACCTGTTTATGCATTTGAGAAATGGACCTGCACCTGCCCCACCTGGTGTTCCGCCATATTAATCAGCGCCCACCCGATGGCTCTTGGTGAAAATGCATGGCTGGCCCTCTGGATGCTCTAAATACTTCTTTTCCGTCTGGCTTTTGGTGGAACAAAGGCATATTTGCAGACTCTGTTCAGTTGGAAATCATAAAGCATTTGAGAATGTGTGCTTCACGTGTGATTCATTACCAGTCAAGCCAACGTAGCTGGCTGTGTTCTTAGTTTTTCTTTCCAAGATGGGTGCACAGTTCTGTTGGTGGATTTTTGTGAAACATAGAAAATGTAAGTGTGCAGAGATAAACCTGTTTGTAACTGCAAACACCACATCTATATAGAGGTCACATTCTCTAGTCTATAGCAAGATGGATTATTTAGGTCTGGCTAAGCAGGTAAATTAAATGGGTAGAAATAACTTTTAAGGAAGTAATTCCCTTTATCAGAGCACCACCTCTGTACTGTGATTGCTAAGTGTTTTGAGTAGAATTGTCTGTAAATACGGCAGTGATTACACTGGCGTGATTGCTGTGGGCAGTCACAGAGGAAGGTTTAAAAGAGTGAGACAATAGCAAGAGACTGTAAATCTTCTCCATAATTGCTTCGGATTGTCATCATACCTCTTTTTTAAAGCAGCTAGTTACGACACATGTTTTGGGCGATCTGCGATGTGTTAACTTCACCTTGTATTTGAGGGAGCAGATTGTAACAGGTACAAGATGCGTTGTAATTGCATTTGCACAATTAATTAAAACAACTGCCTCACAACTTTCTGGTGTACTTTATGGAACTTTTACTGAATAACAGTATAGCTTAGTTAGCCTTGTAGGAGTGCCTTCCAGGAGTGCATTTCAGCGCCTTGAGACTCCATTATAAATGCACCTATAAACCTCTACTTTTGTTTCCAAGGAATACACCTCAAATCTCACCTACACACGGCAGCAAAAAAATACAGTTTTATGGGCCAACCAGTGACGAGAGTGAAGAAGAAGGCAAGAGAGAAGAGATGTGTCTCCTCCAATAAAAAGTAAGATTGCTCAGAGGCCATTTTTAATGTAATAGATAGCCAGCGTCCAACAATAAATCAGCCGAAAACAGATAAAAATGAAAACCTCAGGATGATGGAGTGCTTTCGGCTGGTGGTTTGCATCATTTCAATATGCTCACGCGCGTGAGGAGCAAGCGCCCCAGCGGTGACAAACCTCCTTCTCTTCCAGCGTACATCTGTCCAAAGGCGAGCTCCTCAGCCGCCTCATAACTTCCCCACTCCTCACGCGAGCGGAGCTGCTCCTGACCTCCAAATAGTGATGAAAGCTGTAACATTTTTTAATCTCCAACTCAGTGCATTGCCAGTTTTGTGCTGGATCCCCATCCATGCCCCACCGATACAGAATACTCAGAATTTTTACCGAGCGGTGAGAAGTGAATGCAGGTAGGGTGTTTTACACCGACACACAAAGATGGAGACTTTGAGTTTTTAATCTTGAATCCAGTGCATTCTTGTGCTCAATTCATCTTGCACCCCAGTGCATTGTACCCACCACAACCATTATCTTACAAAGACACGACAGTGATCCCATCTGTGCTGTTGTGTTTAACGTAGGGCTATGAGACCTTACACAATTCCTCAATGTGTGCCATAAGAGATAGAAACGAGGAGAGATGAGCAATGACTAAGGGTGCGAACACAAGTTTAAGTTGAGTTCAGTGTGAAAAAACACACCTGATGTCTCGGAAACAGCTCCTCTTTGGCTGCTACTTTGAAAAGACTGTCACTGGAGACCTGCTAAACCTTTCCATTGGCAGTTTGAGATGCATTTGAGAATAATTTGAAAAGCTCACAATAGTTGTGTTGCGTTGATGACAATGATTTAGTTCATTCATTAGACATGGCCAGCGCTAGCAACACCCAGAAATTGCTGTTGGCGTTTTTAACATTACGCCCACATGATTTCTATTTAGCTGTGAGTGTAACTGCTGTCTGTGTCCTTGTCAAAAGGGATGGTAGGACATGCAGCAGATGATCTGTCTGGTGGTTTCATGACAGCCGCTAACACTTCTGCATGTGAATCACTCCTGAAGTATTGACATACATGCTAACTAGTGACGGATGATGTGCCGTCGTCCTGCTGTCTGACAGATTGATGTAATTTCAAGTGTGTGCTAGCAGTGATGGTCACAGCTCTGTTGTCTTAGGGGATGGAGTGCTTCCACCTGTGTGTGTGTGTGTGTGTGTGTGTGTGTGTGTGTGTGTGTGTGTGTGTGTGTGTGTGTGTGTGTGTGTGTGTGTGTGTGTGTGTGAGAGAGTGTTTTGGTGTCAGGTAAATGGATCAGGGCACGATAAAGATCTGAATGGTTATAAGTTGCATGTAAGGCAGAAAGGGACAAACGGACGGAATTACAAATTACAAATGTATCATGCCTATTTATCAGCTGTGTTTTCAGTGACAGATAAAAACAGTCAAAACATCCCGGATCAATCTAGAAGCACGTTAACACATACAATATAGACTACATAAATACAGCCTTGCACACAAGAATGAGTTTTTGTGCACACTGCCTAGTGTGGTTACATCTAAACGCTCTGCATAACATCATTGCACCACTGATGCCACCTTTGATGTCATGTCTCATTTATAGATGCTAATGGCAGTAAATTCCAGCCATAGATGGGTAGATTTGGTATGCGCTACAAATAATATTACGGTGACGGCTTTTCAAGCAGACTGCTGTTTTTTTTTCTGTAGTCAGCACCCTGTGGATAAAAGCACACTTGAACTTAATGGGTCTCACTCCATTACACAAAGGTTCGCCAATCTAACTGACAGGAAAGAGTAGAAACCAGTAGGTGCCTGTGTCTGTGTCCTTTTCTTAAACACCTCACAGGCAGCCACACTCACAGTGACCAAGACTGGCCAATCTTTGAGCACCTCCTCTCAGGTAAGGATGTACAACATGCAGAGCCGACTGAGCTGAGCAGAGGACAATGGCGAGCCGTAAATCACTACTCCTGCCAGTGATTTCACATACAGCTGTCTCTGCAAATTATGCGCAAATCAAAGGTCGGGACAAAGGAAATGGCTGTGAATAGAAGACAGAGGGGGAAAAAACAGGAGGATAAAGATGTATGTTACAGCCCAAACACCCAGAGCCTTCTCGTGGCAGCCCAGTAAACATATCAAGCCCCAAGTGGATCAGGTATATTACGACTAAATTGGTCTGCCGAAAGCAAAAAAAAAAAAGCGTGCTGATCTTCAGCTTCTCAAACAGCTTTTATCCCACTGACTGTCTCAAGGCTATATTATTAATGAGCCCAGTGGAGAGGGGGATGGAGAGAGGGATGGAGAGGGAGAGGGAGTGGGAGAGAGGGATGGAGAGGGAGAGCGAGAGGGGGATGAGCGGTGTGAGGTCTGGGCCGAGGCCTGGGCCAGTGAGTGTCAGGGCCTGGCACTGCAGACCTGACGTGCTATAACAGGCTCTCACCTCAGCTCTGTCGGTGTGAAGACACAGGAGCGTGGAGCTAATTTCATTCAGCAGAGGGGATCTCATGCATCTGATTAAGGCACAGGGAAAGCCAGCCTCTCTTGTCTCCATACGATGCACTGAGTTTCTGGGCTGTGTCAGTAAATGTGTATGTGGTGTATTGAACATGGTCACATACACTACATCCTGTAGATCAGCTAGTCACATGTTTTCAAGATCTATAGAGCATAGGGATTTGATAGCGAGTACTGCCAATAGCCTTAGCTGCAACTAACGAAAATTCCACTTATCAGCTAAATATGTGGAATTTTCGTTAGTTGCAGCCTAGGCTATTGGCAGTACTCGCTAATGTGTAAGTACTCACTTGTGCTTAAACTATTCATTCCCGTTTATTGCCAAACGTTCAGAACTTGTGGATTTGATTTGTATTCTGTTGTTTGCAAGAGGTATCATAAAAACATGGCAAAAACACTTTAATGAAGTACAACATCTACTGGAAAAGCCTCAAATTGGGAAGCTTGTCCAAGAAGCACAACGGGGCAGGCACTATAAATGGGAGATAGCGAGATGTCACGGCTAGGTCACAGACTCCTGGTCTTACATGTAAGCGTGGCACCGGTCCGGTGCAGTCCTGCATAATAAGCCCTCTCCTCTACAATCAATTGGAGGAGGAAACAGACGACCGATTCCATTACAATAGCCTTCCTGCAAGAGGAAAATGAATAAATATTAATCAAGCATTGATTAAAGTGTTAAGAGGATGGCTCATTATTCACACCTCCCACAACGAGCACCCACCCCTCACACACACCCTCCACCCATGTCCCTCACCCCACCCCACCTCATCTCACACTCCTCAAATGGATTATATATTGAGCAGGCATGAAGAGAAAGAGACAGAGAATAGCGGAGACGCAGAGAGACAAAGATGGCGCAATGGCAAGATAGCAGGACAGTGCTCGGTTGCTCAATATTATTTGGGAGGCCATTGTTCTGGCCGGCCATTACTCAAAGACATAACAAACGGAGTTAGGATCCATACCAGAAACCAGGTGACAGGGACCTCACAGATAAAAAAAAAAAAGCAGAGGGGGGAAGAGGAGGAGGCGCTGTAGATCTTGTGGGGACCAAAAATACAGCCGTCATGACTGTGAAGAGTGATGTAAGGACTCCTTAGAGTAGGTACTAGTGGAGAGATGGAACCGGTTAAGGCGATTGGATCTATTCAGGCCTTGTTACAGTTCTAGGTAAGCAAGGCTGGGGAGGAACTTGTTACGTGTAATGGAGTAACTTAATTAAATGACAAAATAAATGTCATTTGTTACAGTTACTGAGAAAAAAATTCATTAAATAACAGTTACTGATCAGAGTGTTAGTGATGACAAAGGGGGTTGGATCCAAATATATTCTTTTTCTATGGAAAGCTTTAAAGCTTGTATGTAGAATATAACATTCATTCTGTTGCTTTGCATCATTTTACCCTTTAGTCAGGCTCAATTCATTTGGCAGTAGGCGCTCAAATCTTGACCGTTGTTTTTAATTGGTTCTCCTGTTTGAATTTGCACCACCTCTCATATACCAATAAAAAAGTTATCAAAAGTAATGACTTGATAAAGTAATTACATGTTTCAGTTTCATGTGTTAGTAAGATGTAACCTATTACATTTCAAAAGTAACCTTCCCAACCCTGTGGGTAAGAAACGTAATGAATGGTAGCTGACTTGGTCCCTGGCCCTCAGTTCATGACAGGGACTCATGCACATGTTTGCTGTGAAACGCTTCTGAACCAGGGGAATTCAAACAGAATATATCATCAACAACAGAAACAAGTCCAAAAATATTCAATACTGAAGCCCAAAAACAATGAGATTACAGTAATGAAAGGTTTGGTTCATGAAATCTTCATCATCAAATATTTACCAGTCATTTCTACTGTGTTATTGGTGGTCCAACTGCTTTTTTAAAGCCTTTTGCATCACTGGTTCGAAGATTTTGTTATACCAATAAGGCTGATTTTCTTTTCTACACATAACAACCATTCATGCGAAACAGATAAGCATCCATCCATCCTGTAGTGGTGTGTTCATCTAATTACAACATGCACACCATTCTCAACTCCCCCCAAAATTCTGACATTATAGATACAATCACAGGCAGTCCACTTCAACAGCCTACATCTAATGAAAGAAAATAGTCTAATATTGTGAATGTTTGAAGGTACTGCTGCATTTCAAACCCAAATTTAAACATCTCTGCATACCTTCACACTGTTTAAACTTCTGATAATGTAGGAGAGGTACAAATGTGCCTCCCTGGCGTGTCTACATTGTGAGTGGGTGTGAAATGAGATGAGAAATTATTGCATTGTGCACTGATCTACGCCAATGCGCGGGGAAGGCATTCTTTGAAGTGAAGATTTTAAAACGGCCTTTTCCTATGCGATAGAGGAGAAAGAAATTGAACAGTTTGGATGGCCATGCAGAAAGAAATGGGAGCAAAAGAGGAGACAACAAAAGGGAGATCTACTTTTATAAAAAATGACATTCAACCAACTCTCAATCTTTTCATCTTATCTTCAGCCCATGCTAGGAGAACATCAAGAGATTTACAAGCTTGGCTGCATTTTAAAATTGAGTCCCTGTCTCTGGCTCTCTGCTGGGTTGTGGTGGACGGTATAAAATTCTTAGCACATGCTTTATACCTCTGCTTTATGTGGTTTCATCTGTCCTGGATTAATTAGTTTAAGTAAAAAGGAGCGCCAGAGTCTGGAAATAATAGGGCTGTAAAGGTCCAGTCTATGAATTTATCAATACAAAAGTTCCACTTGAAAGAACAGATACCTTTAGCGCACCAAATAAACAAAGGTACAGGCATCAATCAAAGAAGGGTGTTTTTCATTTTCAATTTAAATATTTACAAGGTTTTTCCTTAATCCAGCCATAATTGCTGTGTTGTCATTCAAAGACAAGACCACAATGTTTCCATTGTGTCCATGATCGTTTTTAATTTGTGGTGATCAGCTGAAATAATTAAAGTACTGCAGTTACTGGTGAATACTGTCCATTACTAATGTGTGTATATATATATATATATATATATATATATATATATATATATTGGTGTATAATTGTTTGTGCATCCTGTATATACTGTTCTCATTTATGATATATATAGTATGTTATACCACAGATGAAGGTTGCACACAAAGAAATATACACAATATACAGCTTAGAGTTTTTCAATATACTTGACCAGAAAATGTAAATAACATTACCACAATCCTCAAACGAAAGCTTTGACCATCCTTTCTCCTTCATTCCTTCTGAAAAGTGAATGATGCATTTTTTAGAATAAATTATGCCCATGACTAGTGGCTGACAAACCCTTTTTTGAGCTTCACAAAAGCCCACTCGGATGCTGGTGTTCTGTCGCCGGCCTACGGAAAAGTCCGTGCCGCAGCAGAGGAACCCAGCTATGAGTGGAATGTAAATAAGCGTTACAGTGCTGGAGATCTGAACATCCCCAGACAAAGAGGAGGCAAGGGAAAAAAGGAAAAAAATAAATAAATAAAAAGGGAAAACAGAAAAACACTGATATGAGCATTCAGTAAGGCATGGAAAAGTAATTTTCACACCGACTGGGCAGAAGAAGGAAGATGGAAGCTGTTAATCTATTTCAGATACCCCTTGTAGTTCTAGGATTCAGCGACAGAAAGAGAAAGAGAGAGAGAGCAAGAGAGAGAGAAGAGGAGAGAGAGAGAGTGAGAGGCAGAGAGAGTGAGAGGCAGAGGGAGGGGGAGGGGGGGATGGAGAGTTTGAGAGAAAAGTAGATCAAAGTAATCTGTGTATGAAACGAACCATACATCACGAGGATGGTCATGCTAGGGGCTGGGGATGGGATGGGATGGGGGGGCAGGGGAATTATCGGCCATCTGCCCACAGAGGCATACAGTGCCTGGGAGCACCTACACTGGGCTGATGGGAAGGTGTGGCCCTCTGGCCCTCTGGCTCCTGAGATGACTGCAGGCACTCCTGTCCAGATGCACCTGAGCCCTGCTCATCTTGTGTTTGACAAAAGAACAAACAAACACACACAAAAAACAGGGTGACGAGGACAGAATTTATAGACGGAATTAATTAAAAATACTCTTCCCCTTCAAGCCACTGGATTAAACCGAGACAACTGAAAACTAATTTGAATGCATACACACACTCTCTCACACACACACACACACACACACACACACACACACACACACACACACACACACACACACACACACACACACACACACACACACACACAATGTCAAGTACAGAGTACCTCTGTTGGGAATGGGAGATTTTAATTCAGTTACTTCCTTGGGTCCCAACAGCATATGTGCTGCCATTATGAGGGAAATTGAGGTAATTTTTCAAACACAAGATTATGGCTTTCGGATTCAGAACAGGCAGCAGTGCATGTGGATTGGACCTGAGTGACTGCGTGTCCTACCCACACCATGTAGTGCTAAATAAATCACAGTTGTTGTGATATTGTTGTGTCTCAGAATCATACCACCAATTTTTCCCCATTAGCAAAACAATACATATGGCATATGGCATAAGGAACAAGAAATGTTCCTGTTTGAATGCATTTCCTGTTGACATCAAGAAAAATGGTTCAGTTTATCACATGCTGTCTGAATTAACACACATTGCTTACTTGATTTGAATGAATCAACATCTTAATTGGCGACTTATCATTTCTTGTCATGCATGCTGACCGAGTGCTGTAATTGAAAGAGTGTTGATGACAGGGGGGTGTGCTTGAGTGTAATTGGAGACCTTCATGTTGTATCTACTAAGTTATTCACTTCAAACCGCTGGAACGTGAACGTGTGAATTCAGATGAATATTGATGAATTTGAATCGTCTGAAACCACATAGACATCCTGAGATTATTTTGCACTGTGTTATGGCCTTCTGTGCAGGGTGAGTTGTTGGTATCACTGTGTAGACATTTGTGAAAACCACGACTAGACCACAACAACTAAACAACTAATACGCAACTAAATAAATACATACAAATTCTATTGTTTACTAAGTGCTACACAACTTACAATGATTAACATCATTGCATGTCTGACAATCAAAGTAGGTCCATGTCAGAAAATGTAGAAAGGGAAGACTGTTTAAGGTAAAACTGCAATTTATTATAGATAGGAGCGGTAGTGGTGATTCTGGTGGGCGAGCGTGGCTGTTGTGTGTGTGTGGGGTATGGAGCTCATTCTGACCACCTCTGAGTGCAACCAGAGCCTAATAACTAATTGCGATACATTTCAAACATTCAGCTGCCTGGATGCCACCCATAACTCAAGCCCCCACCCCCACCTCCACCCCCACCCCCACTTCCTCTAGCCCCCCCAAACCCCCCACCCCGCCTCCTCCCCTCCCATCTCCAGACTCCCAAGCTGTCGGACTAAAAATATACAGCCTTCATTAAATAACTCAGAGTGGGAAGAAATGGATGGGAAGTCATTTAGGAAGATGAAATGGGCTGAACCTCAAGCACGCATCACCCTCATTCGCCATACATCAATTTAGTAAGGGGGGATAGAAATTGGAAAGTTTTTCGAGGCAGAAGGGCCCGTGAGGAGATGGGATGGTGGTTGACGATGTGCATATGCTTGTGTGATGAAGCTGTTTCTGAGGAGGGTGATGTGGGTGTGTGGGTGTGTGGGTGTGTGTGTGTGTGTGTGTGTGTTTGTGTGTGTAGGCTTGTGTGTGTGTGTGTGTGTTTGTGTATGGGTGTGTGTTTGTGTGTGTGTGTGTTTGTGTGTTTGTGTGTTTGTTTGTGTGTGTATGTGTGTGTGTGTGTGTAAATGTAGAATAGAGTACAACTGACGACTGAGTTGAACTCAGGTGACAGGCCTCTGGGGTATTCCAAGTACACAGGTGAGTGACAAACCTGGCTAAGTTAACTCCACCTATGGCTTCATTCTACTACCAAAACAAACCGAGGTCTCTTCTTTTGGGAGGTTTAACACTTAATCACTTAACCAGTTTTTTTTTTAAACTAAACAACAAACTTGAATACCCTTTGCTATTAAATTGATTTTAAGTTAGTATATTATAGTTTTGATGTCATGAGGAAAGCAATACATCACCACGCCTTGAAACTTTAGCACATAAAACCAGCTGGTCATGCTAACATTAGCTAGAGATTTCACATCAAAATATCGCTGCTTCTCACCTTCTCCTTCTCCCTCTCCCTATTCCAGCCTATAGACTGTTACCTGTGTTTTTATATTTGATTGACAACCCAATGGCCCTGACTGTGAATTTGAGCCTCTCTGTGCTTCTTTGCTGGTTCATTGAGACAATTCAGGTGGGATACCTCTTTAATGACATCCACCCAAACCTCTGGGACACATGCCAACATGAGGACATGTGTTTGAGCATATTTCAAACAGAAAAATACATATACGGTGGCTTTAAAAGCAAAGTAAGGGCGCTGCTGGATTGTGTGCAAGGCAGACAAAATTCCTAAATCATTCATTGAACGATGCATAGAAGCTGGCAAGACGACAGATAGGCCCCTTAATTTATTTATGATTGACATTCAGGGCTTTGATGGTATATCCAGTTTTATATTGTAGTCATATTTATCAATCTGCCCGGGTACAAAAAAAATGGTTCCTAGCCATGTGAGTCATTACTGCCATGACCATATTTCTGTATCCTTATTAATAGTTTATCAAGCTCTGCCTCTGAGCACAAATACTGCAGAGAGAGTCTCTGTCTTCACACCAGCATGATATTAGTTACACATTGATCTTATGCATTTGTTGATATTGTCTTCATGATGAATGGCTCTTGAATTTTTTTCCAATATACTGGATGCAACGTTTCGTCAAAACCTTTAATCATCCAGATCAGCCGGAAGATTCAATACTCAGAAAATGGGACAAAATTGAAATGTTATTTGTATTGCAGATATATAGTCAGTCAACCCTGTATGCCTCGCATATTGCGTAAGAGCTATCAGGACTGAGGAAGGACGGCTCTTTGGTTCATGAAATGACTGCTGTCAACCCAGTGAGCTCCTTCGTTCCACACGTGCACCGTCAGATCGTTTACCCGCCACTGCTCAGGTGGAGGTGGTGTGCGTGCAACGGCATTGCCACCCTTGATATGGAGTAATTTATTCAGAGGCAGCGACGCAGCCCTATTAGCCTGGTTATACTGCGAGAGAGAGAGGAACATTGGTCAATGCACTCATTTATCAGGTCAGTTGTAACTTAATGGAGCATATGCCACTGTTGGGCTTCGTGGGAGTAAAAGACAGAGAAACGGGCCATCCCGCTTTATGACGTCTGCTCATGTGCCTGCACAGAATTGGACAGCGGTAGGTGGGAGTGCACATGTCCAGGCCTTGTGAATTCTCCTTCTACATTGAGCATTACGTCTTTCAGGCAGGCTTGAACAAGTACTATCAAATGAAAAAAAAATATGTGTTCTCTGTTCTAGGGCCTACGTATGTCACTTGACTGAATTACCCAACTGGAAGACTCATATAATCGTATTTATTTCCTATCGAAGATAGATTTATTTATTGGGTGTTTTTAGTCCATATGTTTAGACATGTAATTACAAAAAGACAATCCTGCAGCGAATAACTGTTTGACAGTTCACGTTTAATTTGCAATCAAGTGAGTGGGTCTCCTGGATGGCTTATGGTACATTCTCTGAGGAAAAACATAAATGAAGGAAAGTAAGCCCTGCAGCCAGCTGCGCCAGGGGGGTATTTGGTGTGACCGCCTCAGGATAATAACAACCTTTCCCGAGGACTGTGCTTCAGTCATTTAATGTTGCTCTGGGCGGAGAGGAATGTCTGCTTCGGGCCCTGCTCGCTCCATCATCCTCCCGAGTTACTCCTGCATTTTGTGGAGTTCCACACGCGCCGCCCAAAAAAAATCTAACACAAACGCACTGGTCCATAGGTTAACTATTCATCTCGGGTCGGGCGACAAGTCTGGGCTAGGGCTACCTGTATCTAGCATCTGTCTTTGGTCCACATGCCGCACCGCTAAGCAATGCTACGGCGCATGGTAATGTTTATGGAATGAAAACGAAATGTCACGCGAAGACACAGACCACTTCCCTTTGGCTCGGCCTCCGCAGTCATTTTTCTTGTTAATGTAGCATGTCGAATTTGTAAGGCGACGGCGTGAAAATGAAAGGTTGCATGTCTCACTTGTCTGGCAATATGTATTTGATAACTGCAGTAAATCAACGCCGCGGAGGGGAAACGCATGTTAATGGAAGTCACTAAATTGGAATGGAATTTGTTTGAAAGGGGAAAGCTGAGCACGCACCAGTGGGAGAAGGCAAAGACATTTATTTCTTTATGTGTGTGTGTGGGGAGTGGTGGGGTGGGGGGCAGAAAATAAACACCAGAACAAGAAAAGTGATAAAGTTATTCTAATGGAGTTGTGTTGGTTGTAAGAAGTAGTATAGAACACATAATTTCCCAGCTCCAGTGAGTGACTAGGTTACACTTCAGTACCATGGACAGCGGCCGTTCATTAAAAACTGGACAGAGACACAGAGCCAGTCTCTTGTAGATACTGCGTTCTTCTCCAGTGTGTGCTTCTCTGGCATTTCAGTGCATCCCACTCTACCACAGTGGCTTGACATAAATAGCAATCACAAAATAATATATATAGCATTCTCCAGATATAGCAGTCTCACATATGTAATTTAACTAATTATCAGGTAACTGACAGGTGACGGTAGCAAATGAGGTGATATTTTCCCCAGACTTTCTTTCTCTTTCTTTTTATGTTTCTAATGCCACTATTTTGAGGAATAATGGAAATGGAACATTACTGGGATATAACCACGGTGCCACATCTATTTCCTACATTGGTTTAAATTGGCTCACAACAACAACAAACTTCAAAGGATCCCTGTGTGTGATTGCACTTGGAGTTACATGAATGTCTTTGGATGTTGACTCCTAAAAGCATGCGTTGTGCAAATAACTGTGTTTAGATCAAGCATCAATAGTGTGCTTTCTGATTCAAGACATCAAAATGTGGAAATCTTTCCTATCTGCGCCTGGCCGAAAAGATTTCACCAATAACACAATTTTTGTAGAATGACAGTGTTACTAAAGTGACATGTAGTGGTTTACATGGCTGTTCAGGGTATTCTGAGTTCACTGAGCACCATGACACTTTAAATAAGGAAAATCCAATATATTTGTGCAGAGATTCAGGAAGAATTCAATTGGCTAAAACATTTGTAGTTTATTTCCAAAAGACCTCTCAATAGACTTCATGGGAGATAGCATGGCTTCATGGAAATTTGAAATCAATGCATTTTAAAGAATGATAAAGATAAAAGAATAAAGTGGTGGTGAAATGAACTCGATAGACTAAAAGGTATCTGCACACATATCTTGGGTGGCCAAATGAAATAACAAAAGATGACAAGAGACATTGGTGTGGGGAACATTTCAAGGTTTTATATACATATTCTTTACTGTTCAGGTACACATCCTCATATTGTAAAAAGAGGCATGGAATACAAAAACGAAAAGTAACCAAAATAAACCAAAAAAATAAAATAAAATAATCTACTACAATGATTCACAGAAGGCCAAGTGCTCTGATTGTCCAGAACACCAACACTTGCACTTTAATTAAGAGTACAAAAAATGGCTACAATCAGTCCATATAATAATGCTCATTAGTTGAATGCTATACTCTGAAAAGGGAACACTGGCTCTATAAGATTATTGACTGAATACACACGGGAGAGGAAGCTTCGGTGACGGTATAGTTTTGTACATCACAGAATAAGAATGCCACTGTCCGAATCCCTGTTGAATCCCGTCGCCTTGAAACCTTTGTGATTCCTTTTTAAAGTTTTATTCTTTAAAAAGCAAAAATGTTCCACCAACTTGGCTCAACAAGCTATTCGGTGGTTGACAGATTCTCATCAGTGCAACAGCCTACATTTTTTTATGGGATTGTTTTTTTTCCTACTGAAACCTTGGCTCTGAAAATTGCCTTCTTTTCTGTCGCCTCGTAGAGTAGCAATGTGCCGGGGAAGTGAGCTTGGCATCCTTCTAGTGGTCATTTTTCCCCATGTGTTTGTGTGGCAGGTCCATAGCAGCCTGACAAGAAACAAAATGCGAGATAGTATTGATGGCTGTGTAGGTATCCCTGTGCAATCCCCATTCCATGAATGATACATGATGAAGGGTAGAGAATGGTCTTTAAAAAAAGCTAAGGGTTCAGTTTCCCCAAATCCTCATGGTGCTGCTGCATCTATGGCCATCACTGAATCAGAGAAAAACTCTCAGTTATGAAGATCATAGCAGTGTACAGCTTTTGGGAGACTAATCCAAGATGGTGGATCAATGCAAAATCTTCTGTTTCTCTTCTATGCAAAATGTACAAAATTAACCATGTAGGCCATGACCTAGACTTGCTTTTCACAAGGTTTTTAGTGATTTATTTACATCCTATTTCATGTTACACTTACAAATAAATATTGCATTCTTACAATCTACTATTTCAGATTTCACCCTATCAATTTCTCTTTTAAACATTTTTTTTTCACCTGAGCTGTTCAAGAGGTCTTTTGAGCCTCTTCTCACCTGCAAGCATCGTCAAATAAATTAGAGAATGGAGAAACAGTGTAGGACAAACAGAACCCTCACTGGAGCATACAGACACCTCATAGTGTCTTAAACTTCTGGGAAGACTGCAAATAAAGTTTATGAACACCTTAAAAAAAAAGAACAACAAACATAAAATGAGCATTCATACTCTTGACCATTTATGTTAGTAGAAGAATATCTATCTGTACAGAATAATGTTCACTATCTCTTCACAGACGGTTCCTTTCCCCTTAGTTCTAGATACTGAAGTGCTACTTTTTGAGACCACCCTTGGACCTTTCTCATCTCACCAAGGCCAAGGACAGAAGGTTTGAGCGCCTCGCATTACTGGTACAGTTGTGCTGCCATAATAATGCTGTACAAAGACTAAACAAGGGTAGGCAGCTCTGTAGTGAGTATAGCAGGAGGAGGAGGACCACTGTGGCTCCATCCGATTGTGCAAGTGAGCTCTTCCATCAGCTGCCGTGAGGCTGTGTGATGGACGCTCAAAAATCTCTTACTCCTCTAAACATTCATTGCAAAAGAAAGGTAGGGCGGTACTGTTAAGTTCATAAGGTAAGAAAGAATATGTAATTAATCATTTTTTTCTGGCTGGGGCATGGTTGGCACAGGTGTGATGATGGGATGTCTAAATGGACGTGTAAGTGCCTAAAAGATGGTTACAGTTTTGTGGGTTGGTGGAGTCAGATTAGGTACGGGTTTGTAATGATGTCTACAAGCGACACAAAGCACATCGATTTTGGATGGAGGTGGCAAGGGTGAAAAGGATATCCAACCATCGAATGTAGACTACAGAAATGAACACAACTAATGGAGCATTTAGTGTTGGTCAAAAAAGCACTGCATGAGATGGTACACACACAGTCTGCTAGCTAAAGTCAGAAGTCACACAACAAAACCGACTGAATGATTTTTTGAACCAAAAAAAAGGTAAAACTCAATTCTTGCTCTTCTAAATTCTTATACTCAAATAAATGTACACCAGTTTCTGTATGCTTTACATGGTCTCACCATCCAGTGGTTTGTCTTAAATGAGTTATTCTCAGGCCCTCGACTGGCATTAGTAAAAGTTTCAGAGCCAGCCAGGACAACTGTTCAACACGATTCAATTTTACCCCTCACTCTGATAGGTCACTGTCATATCAACTGATGAATGTCACTTGCATTGCATTCCAAACCATTTGACGTCTCCTTGTCTTAAGTCCTTCATGAAAGTAACCGCAACCGCAAAGGCAATACAGGTGAGATTTATGTCGAGTCCAGTTCCCCCCCACATCACTTTCTCACAGATTGTCTTGTAGCCTCTCCATGTAGGTTCTGATCTCAGCCGACTGTCCCAAGTCCATGTCTTGGCACACCCACTTGATGTCGTCTTCGTTGCCAACGAGGATTGAGTTGGTGTAGGGCCCTCCCTCATCCGGCAGCACTGTGGCGTAGGAGGTGAATTTGACCCGCTTGCCCTTGGAGGCCCGGGGCGAGTTATTCAGGGGCTCGGCCTTGCCTGACGGGTCCTTGCCCACGCAGGGCCCGCGCGGGTCGGAGAGAGTCCGGGGAAGGGTCTGGCCATGGGCCGAAATGCCGCCCTTGAGAGTCCCACTGCCGTTGAGCAGGTATTTGCTCTCCTCACAGCTGTCGCTCCGGTCGATGGCAGTGGTGCACTCGTCGGTGTGGGGCAGCGGGCCGTGGTGGTTGATGTGATGGTGATGGTCCATGAGCTCGGCCTCGTTGCCCAGCCACACCCAGTCGTGTGCGTGGTTCATGTTGCCCTGCTCCAGCACGGGCAGCTGCTTGTGGCGGTACCTGAAGGCGAAGCTCACGCAATTGATGAGGAAGACCAGGATGGCCAGGCAGAAGACCCCCAGCAGGGCGTACATGCCGATCTCCAGGTCAGACAGCCCACGCGGGCTTTGGGTCAGGTCAGTCTCAGCCCCCCCAGGAAGCTCCACCTGGGCGGGGATGCTGGTGTAGCCTACGGGGGTCTGGCCACCGCCGCCTCCTTGCTTAGCCCCAGGGGACTTTTTGGTGACAGTGGTCTTGGTTGTGGTGCTTACCTTCCTCACCGCGCCTTCCTCTCGGTCGGCGGCAGCGCTGGTGAACTTGGTGTACTCTGACCCCGTTTTCCCCTCCTCCCCCTGACCCTTCTGCCTCTGCTCGCTGGTGCTGTTGTCCAGGCCACCCTCACCCTCGTCCTGCCCGCCACCACCACCGCCGCCTCTTTGCTCCACGTCGTTCTGGCCGAACTTCACCCGCACGTTGCCCACGCCACTCGCCAGTACGCTCTTGCGCTTGGACTTCTGACAGGTCTCGGAGATGACCATCTCCACCTTGACCAGGGCCCCCTGGCCCTCTCCCTCGGCCTGCACCATGGGCCACTTCTGTGGGTTGTCCTGGTAGGTGGAGACCACTGCCTCATCCAGGGAGGTGGCAGTCAAGGTGAAATCCCGGGGGTCGTAGATGTTGAGGGGTGTCACGGAGCCGTCACTGTACTGGATCCAGGCGCTGATGACAGCTTCCTGAAAAGTGGCAGAAGTAAAAACTCAAAAATCAGACGAGATAAAGTAAACAGTCAGGTTTAGAAGATGACAGAAAACTAACACTTAAATGTATGGAACGTGCAGGAATAAAGCAAGATGCAGAGACATTTTGTCTTGGCTAAAATAAGGAACTTTGACCTTGATATGATTGCACATACAATGCTTGTTTTTATGACTGCAAAGAAGCTCAGACAGCTGAAGTTGTTTTTAGTCTGGAAGAAGACCATAAACAGGAACTCTGCTGATTTATTTTTAAACAAAACCCGATTTTGCATACATAACACCCAAAGCAATTCAAGGAAAGTGATTAAATGAGTATCTATATCAGAAATAGTTTTTTTGAACAAGCTATGGTGTGACAATGAGGGGAGAATGAAAGACACATGAAATGCATTGGACAGCATATGTCGATAAAACCAGACACACAAACATGACCGCACACAAAGTGCTTATTAGGTTTGTGGGGTAGCATATTCATTTAGTTACACATACTCTGCAAAGACTAAATCATATTAGCATGCAATTGGCATAATAAAAAATGCTACAAAAGAAACAACACCTTGCTAAGAGATGGAGCCTTAGATGTTTAGTGAAACATTGCTTAACCTTTTAGCTTTTCCACGTAGACATCTGTTTAGTTCTTTTAGAAACAATATTTGAGTTTAGTCTAATCTACAATTGTAATTTATTCAAGACAAATATATGACTAAACTGTTCATTAACAATCTAGCACTAGAATGTAGACCTATAAAAGGAGCCATCCTCCAGCCGTCATTTTATTCTGCCAGAAAATGATCCTGACCCTTCTCAGCCTTTCTGTGTGCTTCCATCACACCCCCAACATTACATTAGCGAGGTCAAAGAAGTGCAGTTGGTTGCACATCTGTGTGCATCCGAGTGAGGGGTTAGAATAATGACACTATAACAAATCCGTCTGACACCTCACTAAATTGTTATACAGTACACTTACATTATTGTTATCATGCTCACATTAACTTCAGATTAGCCTCTAATTAACACTCTACTTTTCTGCACAATGCTTCTCGACCATGCAATGAATGGTGCAATATGGTGACCTGTGCACAGAGGTTCATTCAATGACCAATAAAAACGTCATACCCCTGACAGGACACAACCTGCCAAAAAAAAAGATTACAAAAAATAAAAGAGTTGGATTTCCTGGACGTCACCTGTTTGGGTGCATTGAAGAGGTCTTGCGCGGTGGTGGTGACGTAGATGGCGCGGCTGTCTGCAGGACTGGGATGCAGGGACAAGCTGAGAGAGGCCACCAGCTGCACGCCAAGGTCCGAGACGGTCACCTTGTCATCCAAGACTGTGACGGTCTTCTCAGCCAAGATGGAGTCTGAGAGCGGCGAGATTACCTGCAAAGCGATAGCCAAGCCAAACATCAGTCGGATACATGAAAACCCATTCATGTCTGGGCTCGGATTCTGGCACTCTAATTCCTCATAATCCTCTATAAAATAAAATCTGTCATTTCAACAAAGCCCTCATTCTGCATTTGATGGCTTTCAAAGGCAGATTTTTGCTTTTACCCTTCACAAACCCCCTTACATTGTTTAATTCAAAACATAAACAACTAACAACTCTTGCATTGATCACAAGCCATCATGGAAATTACAGCCTAGTTTATGTTGGTGGCTTGTAAAAATCAACTTTGAAATTAGACATTTATTGACATTAAAACATAAAAAAACTGAATAAATCACCAAGACAAACAAACCACAGGCTTGGGAGAAAGAGCTTGACAAGGCATAGTGTATGACACCACCAACGGGCAACCAAAGGAAGATTTCGACACCAGGGAAATTCGAAATAAATGTCAGAACCGAGCAAAATGTCTTCATGCCAGGACCTGACTTGTTGACTGACACCACTGGGATTTCCAACAGCGACGGGGGGAGAGAGGAAGAGAGAGAGAGTGAGAGAGAGAGAGACGTAGTTTGAAGCATCAAGAAATCAAAAGAGCTTAGGCGTGTTAAACGGTGACAGTGAGGGACAAGCACAGTGCAAGCCAGTATCACTCATTCGAGGGGAATTTCCATTAAACTAACCATAGCAGCTCTTCCCAAGGGGTGCCCTCACAACTCGTGTCCCAAGGCGTCGCTGTGTGTGATATAGAATCATGCATATGCCCACTCTAACAACAAAAACAACACTGTGTATCAAAGAACTTGATAGAGTAGAAGAGACCTAAACTCCGTACGCAGACTTATGCAGACACACTCTGTGGCACAAAGAGACACGTATTACGACACTTAATCTGATACCTTTGTAGGGCTGACAGCAGCAAATGGAACAGCGATCTAAGTTCTCTATCCTGGGATCGAGCTTGTTAGCATGTAGATGTGGCAAGTCGCACCTTCACACCTGACGTGGCAGATGTGTATGGTGTGGTGTTGTCAATATCACAAGACCTGCCTATTCCTAATGTTCTTCACAGGCACAGAATAGCAGGCACATAAGACACAGGTTTATGGGCCATGAACACAGAAACAGATGCTGAGAATAGCCTGTCAGTAACACTTCAGTTGCATAGCAAGAGCAAATGGGGGAGGGGCAAAGCTTGCTATTAGGAGTGGGTGGATGGGGGGCCCAAGAATGACCCTGTGACCTTTATAATTTGGGCATAAAGCTCTGGATTCGACTTAATTGTTTGGCGCCATATGGGCATACCTGAATGGTGGTGATGCCCAGGTCTCTGCCCATGAGGACCCTCCCGTCGATAAGGCGGGCGATGCGCGGGTCCTCCACCTTCAGGTAGTCCTGCACCAGGTCCGTGATGTCCGCCTGCCAATCCGCGCCCAGCATGTAGACCAGCTCCCCGCCTGGGTCCGTGGGCTCCGCCACAAAGTGGGTCAGTACCCGCACCAGGGCGTACTGGTACTGCAGTGTGCAGCCCCTTCCTCGTCTGTCGTCATCCTCATCATCCTCACTGTCGCGGGTCGGCCTGACGCAAGGAGGAGGGGCTATCAGTTAGTGAACATCACACACTGGCTTTTCTATATGACAGTTGTAAACTTGCAAGCAAGGGTCAATTTTGCCAAAACCTTATATCAAGGTAGATTGGCATGCATGTCTACCATAATTCTCTTTACATTGGGAAGAGTATGTTGTGTACAGGGACAGTGTATAGGTTACTGAATAGAAACGC
>NC_137913.1:15865042-15867542 GCF_963457725.1 Sprattus sprattus | reverse complement strand
CCGGTCATTTGACTGTCTTGTTGCAAATCAAATCTCGTTCTATCAATATCATGAAACTGAGCTGTGTATGATTAATCTGGTAAACTGGTGAGTACTGGAGAAATCTATAAAACATTTTGGCTATTAATTACCATTAAGACATTTTATTTAAATATCAGGTGATTGTAACATCAGCAATATTAAAAGATTAAGCAATAGTCTCAATCAAACCTCAATCATCTTTATGATGGTTAACAATGGAGATTTTTTTTCTGGTTAGGGTTAGGGTACAAGTGATAGCACCATATTTATTGTAATCAGATAAAGTGCCATTGTCAACTAAAGACCTTTCTTGGTATTGTTGGTTGTAAATAGTAATACTAGGTAGTAATACTAGGCTGACCGATATGGCACAAATGGTCCTAGTCACTGGGGAACGACATATAGTTTTTAAAAAGTCATGTTTTCTCTGCCATATCGCCCAGCCCTAGATGCAAGCCACCTTCCTCAAACTAAACTGTGATTAATCTGACATAATCATCATTGGTCCCAAATCCCTCACCAAAACCAAACACAACTTCTGCCTTACCTTCGATAACTCAACTCTGTCTCCCTCCCCCACACCTTCACAACCTCAGAGTCATTCCTGACTCCTGACCGCTCCTTCGAACACCCCGTCAATCAAGTCACCAGGACTGCCTTTGTCCTCCTAAAAAAAACGAACTCATCTCTGTCCATCACTCTCCTTCCCTGTTGCTGAGCCTTTGATCCACGCCTTCATCACATCCAGAATTGACCAGTGTAACAGCATTCTTTATGGTACATCATTCAAACTTCTGTCCAGCCAGAACTCTCCAGCCTGCTCCCTCACTCTTGCTCCTGTGTCCCAATATCACCCCTTGCCCCCAGAGGCATTCTCCCCAGTTGCCCCCTCCCTCTAGAACCCACCCTCCAAACACATCCGAGACGGCTGATGTTCAACTCACGACTCAAAACTCACCTTTTATGAACTGCTTTTCATAAGTGATTAATATCGTGAGTTATATGTTTTATTGCATTGCTTTCTATGACCATTTACGATTCATGTTAGGATCTTTAACTACCTTGCTCAATAAATAAAATGTATTTTTATTATTATTTTACACCTTACACCTAGATATGTGACAGTAGAAGTGGGCAATCATCCTCCCTGCCATCCCCAAAGTGTCCCTTGAGTCAAACATTCTTTCAATGCGAGCCTACTCAATAGTGCAAAAAGGTAAGGGAATGTGAAGCTAAATTCACTCCCTCTTTTTTAAACTGTTAATTAATGGGAGAATTTCAAATGATCTTCAAGGTAGGCCAGACTTCATGGAGCAGAGAGTGCCAGTATGAAAGATGTCATACATTTGCAAGTCTAATGTGTTTTCACTGTCTGTTAACATCCTCACGGAAGAGAAGTGGCAAAGAGGTGGATGATTAGAAAAGAGGTGATTAAGCTTTGTGTTTTGGATCCGATGACACAGATCTCTTCCTGTGATTGCTTTGCCATTTGGTATGGCTCGCCCCTGTGCTACCTGCAATTACACACCGATAGCAGGGCGCACAAGGCATGGTCTTATACTGAATACTCTCTCTCTCCCTACCCTCTCTCTTTCTCTACCCCATCTCTTTCTCTCACTCTCTCTCTTTGTCTTTCTCTCTCCCTACCCTATCTCCCTCTCTCTTGTACTTTCCTTTAGCCTCACCCCTGAGTCTATTTCACATTTATCTCTATTTCCAGGTTTATATTCAACATACTTTCATTAACAATCAGAAAGCTAATCAAAATGTCATCTTTGTGACTAAAAATGTAAAGCTCAGCTATATGAAGAATTTAAAGCAGATTTGCCATATTGCAAACAATACAAATTAGTTTAGGTTGCTATTGACTTAAATACATGAATAGTTACTTAAGACTTCATACAGGCCCTTATTACCCCTTCATAACTAATAGCCTTCGCCAGACCCCCCTCCCCCACCAGCGTGTTACACAGAACAAAAACATCAACAACAACACCAACAGGTAGAAAAACACCAACAACAAACGAGCCCTCAAAATCACAAGAAATAATAAAAATCAATCAAAAATCAATAATAGATCACTCAATCAATGATGAGAGGTAAATACAATGTTCACAACCTACACAATCAACTGTATAGCGTCCCTATTGGTATCTATTGGCCTCTTGTTAGCCAGGCCCTGTTGCTTCCAGTGGTGTGCATGTCACTGGCAGCTGTCCTGTCAGACTGAGACACTGTGTCTGTCTCATGCCACTTCACAATGGGTCGCTGCACATTGCCTTGTCAATCCGCTGAAGATATTGATACAAACAACATTGTGTGAGGAGTAAGGAAGCATCGAGACATTTTTATTTCTCTCTCTCTCTCCCTCTCTCTTTCTTTCTCTCTGTGTGTCTATCTCTCTCCCAGCCCTCTTCCAGGACTGGCATGACAGTGGAATCTGAAGGACATTTATGAGACTCTGTTGGCTGTCTAGGAG